>NW_008795035.1:4821910-4833559 GCF_000699145.1 Aptenodytes forsteri
TAATACACAGATATCATTCCCTTAGTCTATGGACCACCCCTGTAAAATGTCCCTAAAATGCCCACTGAGTTCGTTTAGTCCATGACTGGGCTCCATCTGTTATGGTGGTCGCTCAGGAGAGGTGGTGTGTTGCGTGGAGTTACTGGGCACCAAAGCCACCTCAGGTTGGATTGCTGCTGCTGCACTTGCACTGGTTCTTGTGAATCTTGTCCTCCATTGGTTCAGGTGGTTCCTGCTGTAGTACTTCCTGTAACATGCAACTCAAATCATGGGTTACAACAATTTAAAGGTATTTCCATTACAGTTTCCACCCCTGGTCTCTTTGGGCCAGGTTGTAGGGTTTAACATTACAATGAGCTCCTTTTGCTGCTTCCCTGGCTAGCAGCAAGGGGTTCCTGCTATCGTAATTCCCATAACATGCAACTCAAATAATGGATTATTTTCACCCAGAATTAAATCACCTTGAGGTACACATTGGACTTCCCCATCCTTCTGCATTATCTACCAAGTGCACCCAGGTTCTTGAGCAAAAACAATCCCACAAATAGGTTTACCCTTTCCTGAGGAAGGAATAACCTAGACTGTTTTTCCCAAGTTCCTTATAGGTACTATGGGGATCCTATCTCCTTCCACAGTGTGCAGGGGTTTTGATTGGGCAAGGCCAGGTCAACTAGCATATCCTCCAGTGTTATCTAGCCCAAGCAGCTTCTGCTAAATGTGTATCTTAATGCTTGAATGTCCCAGCACCCGTTGCTTTCAGTGTAGTTTTTAACAGCCCATTGTATTGTTCAATTTTCCCGGAGGCTGGTCCGTGATAGGGGATGTGATACACCCAGTCGATGCCATGTTTCTTGGCCCAGGTGTTTACGAGGTTGTTTTGGAAATGAGTCCCGTTGCCTGATTCAATTCTTTCAGGGGTGCTGCGTCGCTGTAAAACTTGCTTTTTGAGGCCCAAGATAGTATTCCAGGCAGTGGCATGGGGCATGGAGTATGTTTTCAACCATCCAGTAGCCTCTTCCACCATTGTAAGTACATGGTGCTTGCCATGGCAGGTTTGTGCTAGTGTGATATAATCAGTCTGTCAGGCTTCCCTATATTGATATTTCAGCCATCGTCCTCTATACCAAAAAGGCTTTGGCTGCTTAGCTTGTTTGATTATGGTGCACGTTTGACATTCGTGGATAACTTTTGTGCAATGGCATCAATAGTCAAGTCCATCCTTCAGTCGCAAGCCCATTTGTATGTTGCATCCCTTTCTAAATATCCTGATGTGTCATTGGCCCATCGAGCTGTAAATAGCTCACCCTTATGTTCTCAATCCAGATCCACCTGAGCCACTTCAATTTTAGTAGCCTGATCCACCTGCTGGTTGTTTTGATGTTCTTCAGTGGCCTGACTCTTGGGTACATAAGCATCTATGTGACAGACTTTTACAACCAGGTTCTCTACCTGGGCAGCAATATCTTGCCATAATTCAGCAGCCCAGATGGGTTTGCCTCTGCGCTGCCGGTTGCTCTGCTTCCATTGCTGTAGCCACCCCCACAGAGCATTTGCCACCATCTGTGAGTCAGTATAGAGACAAAGTACTGGCCATTTTTTCTTGTTAGCAGTGTCTAAAGCCGGCTGGATGGCTTTCACCTCTGCAAACTGACTCAATTCACCTTGGCCTTCAGCAGTTTCTGTGACTTGTCACGTAGGACTCCACACGGCAGCTTTTCACCTTTGATGTTTTCCCACAATGTGAACAGGATCCATCTGTAAACAAGGTATATTGCTTTTCATTTTCTGGTGATTTATTACAGAGGGGCCTCTTCAGCACGAGTCAACTCCTCTGGCGACACTCCGCAATTTTGACCTTCTGGCCAGTCCACGATCACTTCCAGGATTCCTGGGCAGTTGGGGTTTCCCATTCGAGCTTGTTGTGTTATTAGTGTGACCCACTTACTCCATGTAGCATCAGTTGCATGATGCGTAGAGGGGACCCTCCCTTTGAACATCCAGCCAAGCACAGGCAATCGAGTTACCAAAAGGAGCTGTGCTTCAGTACCAACTGCTTCTGAAGTGGTTCAAATTCCTTTATATGCTGCTAATATTTCTTTTTCCTTTGGAGCGTAATGGGCTTCAGATCCCCTATATCCCTGGCTCAAAAACCCTAGAGGTCGACCTCGAGCCTCCCCAGGTGCTTTCTGCCAGAGGCTCCAGGTGGGACCATTGTCCCTAGCTGAGGTGTAAAGCACACTTTTCACATCTTGTCCTTTCTGGACTGGCCCAAGTGCTACTGCACGAACTATTTCCCATTTAATTTGTTCAAAGACTTGCTGCTGCTCAGGGCCCCATTCAAAGTCATTCTTCTTATTCGCCAAAAACCCACGACACCTAAGAAAGCTTGTGTTTCTTTTTTGTTAGTTGGTGGAGACGTAGTTGTTGTTTTATTGAGTCTTACTGATCACTCCTTGACTCTCCAGTTGATGGATCAACTTTTGGATGGGAACCAGGGAGTCTCCATTGGTGCGATATTGTTGCCGGTGCACTGTCATGGTACCAATTGGCACCTGCTGTTCTTTAGCCCGCAGCAACCCCACCACAGATGGATACTTTGAGAGATCAGGCAAGCTAGACAGCTGTTTAATCTTCTTCGTACTTGAGGCAGCTATACTAAATGCCCACCAGTACCCTTTTGGGTCTTTGAAGTACCCTCTCCTGAGGTAGTCTATGCCAAGGATACACGGAGCCTCCAGACACCGGTGCCCACTAGAGCTTTATACTCCCGTGGGGCTGATGTGCCAGGCCATCGAAACCACACAGTCCAGTAAACCCGGTTGTCCCTTTCCTCTGCCTGGCCAGAGGATTCCCACTATTCCTGGTCTGAGCCCTCATTACTTGATTTTTGTAACTGCAAACCAGAAGTCCCTTCATCAGGGTCAAAAGTACGACCAACCCTTCTACTCTGCCCAACAGACACTGAAGCAGTAATTTTCCTGGATGGCTGCTTTTTGGCTGTTGTTTTTCCTTGCAGTTCCTGTGCCCAAGCTTCTAGTCTCCAGGTAGATTCACCATCCCACTTCCTCATGTCCTCCCCCTGGTCACGCAGGAAGAACCATAGGCTTGCATGTGGTGTGTGCCGCTGGTACCCTTTCCCTTGAACAGAAGAAGGCTGACTCTTAATAGCTGAGGCCTTGGTTGGAGCACATGAGGAAGACCTACCCTTCTCAGCTTGCTCGAACATTTTTTGGGTCAGTCTGTCCACAGCCGAGACACAGGCACATGTGGAGGGAATGAGATTATCTTTGTATTCTTGGAGATGTCTGGCCAGTTCATCTATAGTTGGTGCCTCTATGTCTGTCCAGCTCATTATTGCTAGGGCGTGGGTGTATGACGTTAGTGTGTTTCATACAAGCTTTTGCCACATGGACGATGTGAACCATGTTTCATCCGGGTCTTTGGATGCCCGGTTGTTATAGATCACCTCCAACATGGCTAATTCCCTCAGATACTGGATACCTTCCTCAATGTCGGTCCATTTGTTTAGGGAATTTGCAAGTTCTTCCTTGAAGGGATATCTGTCCTTCCCATCTAACGAGTTGCTGCCAAAGACTGAGGACTCCTGCCTTTTTTCCAGTCCCTTTGTCAATGGCCTTGTCCTTAGCAAGGGATCCTAGCTGCTGGGCTTCCTTACCCTCTAATTCCTGACTACTGGCCCCAATATCCCAGCATCGGAGTAACCAGCTGAGAATTAGAGCTCACCTTTGATGACTAAAATCTTTTTGCATCTCTCGCAGGTCACATAGGGATTGGATGGTTTCTGTCTCACTTACGATTTCAGTCTCTTCCTCCTGCTGTTCTTGTGCCTGCTCTGCTGCAGAACAGGCTGCTGATTCTGGTTCTTTCTCCTGGTCCCTCTTAGGAGAAGCTGCTTCTTCCCTTACTAAATGAGTTGACTTCTGCTTCCATTGTTTCTTCTTAGTTATAGGGGCAACTGATACAGTGTCTGGTTTAACCACAGCGTCTGTTGGTTTGTTTGCCCTCTCTTCTCCCTGTGGCTGCTGCATAATATTGAGCAGTGTTTGGTAGATACTGGCCAGGGCCCAGCACAGTGCGGTAAGTTGTGCATCTTTGGAGTAGCCACAGCTTTTTTTTTTCTTTTATTTTCCCAAACATTCTATCACTTTATCAGGATCCTGTAGTTGTTTGGGAGTGAAGTTCCAGACCACTGGAGGTGGGAAGTTCTCTAGATACATGGCCATATTCTCCCATGTGCCGTGCCACCCATGATCATACTCTTGTGGAGTCTGGGTCATATTCCTAAATTGCTTGTTAACCTTAGATAAAACCAAAGCAATATTTCTAAGAAATACCAATAGAAGTATTTTAACTACCCAAGGATGTTCAAGATACTGAGAAGTTATTGTAATGAGGGAGAAAACATCACAGAAGAAGGTAGTGAAGGTGCCATTTTTATTTCCTCCACAAAAAACCTCTCAGAGGAAGAAGTATAATTGTTAATTGTCTCCATGAGATTGTACCCAAAGTACAGTAATGGCTTCAGTACAAAGTCCAAATACCAGATTAAGCTCAAGGTCAATTTTTTAATAACGAATCTCCCAGGCAAAACATCGGTAATCACTGCAGAGCACAGCAAACTGCAAAAGCCAAAACCAGCACACCTTCTCTGGAGATAGCTTCTTGCTCATGAGACTTGAATAGCTTGCCAGAAGAAGTAGCTGAGACTAGTATCATTCGATGATTCAAGAGCAGATTATAAGTATGTTATGAAGGAGTTCTGCAAGCTGACAGAGAAGCAGAGTAAAATAATCTAAGGTATTTTGCTGGACCCTGCTAATTTTGCTCGTGTGATTCTGTGTGTTATGACGAAAGGGACAATTCAAAGTAGGAGCAAGGGGGGTGATTTTTTTAACAAATATTTTTCTTCTGAACCGTATGCACTGATTAAATCCCTATCAAAGGCACCACTTTCCTTACCTCTGTGATGGAGCCATGTTACTGTAAAAGCGACTTAAAAACTTTGCAGAGCAGTCCATGATAGAAAGACCTAAATGAAGCTTCCAGGAGAAGTGTAGGGAATCTGCTTCAATAGTGGAATTGGTAATGAACATAATGGCAAAGGATGATGGAATATTGTGGTGTTCGGTATGTTGTTATTCAGATGAAGTCTCAAATATTTTCCCTTAATACCTTTCTCTGGTAGTGCTTTGTTACTGATTCATAAGCTCACATATTCCCTGCTGAGAGGCTGATTCTGTATCAGTTACATGGAATGATCTTTATTCTTGTGACTAGTAAATGCTGTTAAAGTTATAGAATTGCACCTCAATTTACAATTTATTTCTGCAGTGCCTTAGTTCTTTTTTTGTGATTTCACATCTAAGCTCTAACTTAAGAGGTGGATTCTCAGGGGATCATACCATTGTGAATACTTCAGCATGAGGTGTATAATTCAACTTCTTAGCTAATATTTACTTCTGAATCTTCATGCATTTTTATGGTTTATTGTAAAAACAGTTATTCCTGCTGGTTGTCGCCTCCCAGGCACCTATAGGACAGTGACTCCTTGAATCTTTATGGCAGTATTAAGAGAAATATATTCCTTACTTTATTATGACTAACCTTCAAGAGAATCAGGCCAAAGTTTTAAACATTTTACCTATCTTTCTTAGAAAGTATACGTATATTTAAAATGAAATGTGATCTCAGTAGTGGTAGTACATATGGAGCTGTACAATATGCACAAAATAGCATCATCCTCTTGGAGATGATGCAGCTTAGTGGTTCGGTGGGGTTGGTACAGAGCTGTGAGTGGAGTGTCTTTAGGACTGAAGTGCAAAAGATAGCACCAGGGTACATTATGAAATCCAGAGATGGGATGAGCACAGGCTTTCCATTTTCTGCAATTCCTATTTTTTTTTTTCTGGGAACTTACTAGGAAAAGTCTGTTTCAAATAAAGTGTGGCTTGAGCTGCAAGAGCACAGGGTTTCATGCTTTTAGTAAAGTGCAGGTGTGAGTCACCCTAAGCATTTCTCTCAGTCTCTAGAGTTGAAGACTCTTAGGGGAAAAGCAAGAAACCCAGAAGCTAACAATAAACGCTTCTGAAAATGCCTTGAGGAATAGCTTAGTCTTTGTATCTTCTGCCAGATAAAACATATGCATTGAGATGGTGGTGGTGATGATGTGTTGCTCTAACAGTTGGCAAAATAAGATGGTCACAGGCTAATTTTGTGAACCTGTGTTATGTCCCACTGACATACTTCATCCTTACTGGGGTGCCGTTCCCCCTCTTGGCAAACACAGTGATGTTTAACCCTGCAGGAACCCGTGGACTGCTAACACCTGTGGGCATTACAGGAGAGGGACATGGGAGCACGAGCCATGAGCAAGGTAGGGCACAGGGATATTCCTGAGTTTGCAAATACCTCAGCAGAGAGATTTCTGTCCTGTAATAGAGATAAATCTCAAAGTGGAGACAGCCAAACTTCTTGTTTTTTATAGTTTTTCCTCCCAGACCATGGCTCTTCCTGAAGTATGTTCAAGTGGGACTTTTGTGACCAGACTCCCTGAATTGTGTACAAGTGAGAGGCTCACTCTTGCAAAGAGAGTAACAGCAACAGCTCAGATACCTTGTTAGATGCTGACAGCAGGGCAGAGGCATACTCCTGGAGGTGAAGTGGTCTGTAGTCTGCGGTACAGGTCTTTGGCCAATAGCAATTTTCTCCAGTAAACAGGGGGCACTGAAAGGTTGTTATTTGGAGGATATCCTGATTACTGTAAAACTTGAAAGTCACTTGAAGAGGCATATCTCATTTTCAGTTCATCGTTTAAAGGCCTAAAGATTTTTTTGATTAACCAAGAAATTCTTTCTAATCCCTTTTTCCAATTTAAACTTCCTGGTATTCATCTGTAGATGAATCAGCTCCAACCTTATCTCAGTCCAGGAGAAAACCTGTAACAGATGCATCACACAGTAGCAAATGATTTTTAGCTAAGCTACCTGGTACACTTTGCTCTCTTTTTTGCACGGTCATGTCCTAAAATGGCACCTTGACTTTTAGTAGCTGAGAGAAAATATATTAAACCAAATGGGAGCTAAACACTAAAGAACAGATACTGCAGGCAGATAGATCCCCTCCAGAAATCCTGCTGGATAGATGTGACTTATAAGAGACATTAAACCAACAACAACAAAACAAACAAAAACCCTCAAAAGCCAATCACCTAGTGGAATAAGGGTACCTTCCGTAATTTCAGAGAGTAAGCCCTGATTTTATTTGTTATTTTACCCTCCTGGGCAGACGATAGCACCTTTAGAAGCAGTTGTTCTGAATCAGGCTTTGCATTTCTAGGTGTGGTAAAGGATTTCATTCCTCAGTCCTACACCAGTGGATTGCATTTGTATGGGCTTGCAGCCTAGCTATTTCCAAGAGTTAGCCCTAACCAAACATTTAAAAACACATCGAACTGCCATTATGCTATGCTGCTCCAGAGATCCTGCCATTTTCCTTGAAAGTTATAATGCTATTAACTTTTAAATAACTAAATATCATCCATAAGTAAAGCCCATATTAATTGCCAGAGTATTATAATTAGGTCCACTAAATCTTTACATCTGTGTGAAAGAACAGATATGTAACCCCTAAGTGCAGTAAATTAAAGTTTTCATTTAATCTTGGATGGTTTTTAACAGATGTTAGTATTTTCTGTTAGCTAGTCTCACCCTTAAAATTGCTTTAAAACAGTGCCATAAAATTTCATTCTTGTGATTTGCTTTAAAGAGATTAAAATGAGTCAGCCTCTTTTCAAAATAATCACATTCCTATGAAGTGATCCCAGTTTGATATCAAAGGAAAAAGTACTTTAAGTCAGTCTTTTTGTTTGAGCTTGAAACATGACTTGTACTTGTCCTACACAGCCTGTGAAAAAACACCAATTAAATGTGCTACTCTGGAGGGCTCATGAATTTATTTCTAGTGGTTTCTAACTACTTTACCAAAAAAAGCAATACACTACAGCTTCCTATGAAGTGATCCCAGTTTGATATCAAAGGAAAAAGTACTTTAAGTCAGTCTTTTTGTTTGAGCTTGAAACATGACTTGTACTTGTCCTACACAGCCTGTGAAAAAACACCAATTAAATGTGCTACTCTGGAGGGCTCATGAATTTATTTCTAGTGGTTTCTAACTACTTTACCAAAAAAAGCAATACACTACAGCCAACAAGGCAGGATTTGCTATGCTGTATTAAAGGTGCTTCAGGAGTGATAGAAGAAATATTAAGATTTCTGAAGAGATCTCTAGCTGCAAGAAAAGGCTTTTGTGTTAGTGCAAATGCATCAGTACTCTTATTTTTCTTGTTTTACATCCATAAGGAATTAAGATTAAATTTGAGAGGTTTGAGGATGGAATATTGTCAGCATCAAGCCTGTAGACGACTGATAGTAGTTAGGGTTTTTTTCCCAAAATAACAGAAAAGACAATTATTTTTTTGGTCCAAATGATGCCTGGCTTGTATAGGTGCCCTGAACAGACAAAGGAAGCAGAAAGCTCTTTTAAATAGACCTTTGGCAGCTCTTTTGGACATTCCAAAACCCGAATGAGACATCAGGGACCAAGCAAAGCCATGCAAATGGCCTGTTGATGTCCTCTGACAGTTGCCGTCAGATCTCCTAAGCAGGCAGCTGGTGGCACCTCTGCCTCCCCGCTTGCCACATGTTCTCCACTGGGTGAGAACAGAAGGAAGAGATGGCAACAGGTGCCAGTCGAGACGGCATGGCAAAAACATGGCGTGCTTCCCTTTGTTCCAAGAAGTCACTAGTTTTAAGCTTAAATTATGGCTGCCCCCAAAAGCTTTGCAAAGCTTGTTTTTATATTTCCCTCGGAATGGTGGTTTATTCAGCAGGTATGGATAAACCTGCTACCCCATAGCAGGTATGCCACCCTAGTTTGAATCTTGGGTTTAGGACAAGTGCCTTTAAAGGCCAAGCCATTTTGCTTGCAGGGAAGCTGTGCTGGAGTACTGGGCATGTTGTGTGCGTGCAGGCAAACTCTGTTCAAAGTGGCAGCGATGTGTTTCTGTAGGTGCAGCTAGTTCCAATGAGCACTGCACTCTTTGGGGGCATAAAAAAATATGCCCCTTTAACTTTTCTATGAGCTGTGACTTGATCGTCTCCCAGCGTAGCTGTGCTTTAGAAAGTATGAACTAGCCTTAGAACTTATGTGGTCTTTTAATCTCATTACATACCATCAATAAGAATAAGACGATGTGTACGGGTGTACACAGCTTTATTTTATAAGATAAAAGGGTAAGCAGATAATAAACATGAATACACAATTTTGCTAAAATAAGCTTTCTTGTGATCAGTTTGTTTTCCTTCATGTGCTGTCAGCCAGTTACTTGGCCAGTTTCTATTCTCACTAATGCTAGTATAAAAACCTCACACTTTCAGTGAGAAAAAAGAATCGAATTCCTTTGTAGCAAGCACTTTTGTGTTTAATTATTAAATGCCAATGTTTTTGTTAGCTATGAAAGTACTATCTCTGGAGGAATAAACTATATTTTTGTGGCAGTAGTATGGTGTCATCTGCTATTGGTTCCTGATAAGGAACTTTTTACGCAAGTTTCATGTATCAGCTAAAGTAGACTCTGGGTTGGGAAAATAAACAAATGCTTAAATTTTCATTTAGAGTTGATCTCTTTTATCCACAATATGATGAAAATTTCAAGCAAGTTTCCAATTTGCGGTTTTGTCCTAAATGATTTCAGTTGCATCTTCTGAAGTCCTGATTTAACACAGACCTTGCCAAAGAGATCAAGGAAAAGTGTACATAAACAGTTTTCCATAGTGAACGTGGTCTGCAAGGTATATTTTTTTGTTTTAATTTTAATTTACTACATCTCAGTTGCAAATATTTGCAATGAAAATCTAATAAAGCTTGCTTGGGTTTGGTTTTCATTACCATTGCAAAACTAGGAACAAATGAATAAACATGCATAAAAGGATCATGAACTGTATTGAATGTACAAGGGATTACTTCCAAGGCTTCTAGCTCCCTTAGATTTGTGAGCTGGCCTGGTTATGGTTTTGCAAATGCTAGAACTTGAGACAGATTTAAAAAGAGACCATCCTATGACTTTCTGCAGTCAAATGGTTATAAGAATAGCGGGGAACCTTTCTTAATATTACAAGTTTTCCTGCAAAATACTTTTACAATTTTGTGTCGCAAATCAGATCTAAACATACAGGGAATTTGGGATGGAAGCAAGAGGGGAAAATCTGAGGGGCTTTAGTCGTGTTGGGCTTTGTGGCTCAGACAACTACCTCAAGTCTTGCTGAAAAGTAGTGGTGTAAGGATTATAAAACTGTAAGAATCATGGTGTCCTGAGTAAAGCCCAGGCTTTACTTAAGTCAACTTAAAAATCCTCTTGATTTTAATAGGAACAGGTTTCTATAGAATTTTTTCCCTGCGGCTTCACCACTGTGTTACTTGGGGCAATTCTCATAATTTTTCTCTACTTCTGTTTCTATTTTCATTTGAATGAGTAACAGTGTTTACTGTACATCTAGAAATGAACTGTTATGAACAATTCTTATGTGAAAAGGATTAAATGGCTAAATAAATACTTTTGTTTAAGCCAATCATCAGGCAGGATTTGCTATATTTGTCTTTTATAAGAATTTTTTTCACAGATCTTATTAGAGTAATTGCAGTTAATCTCTGCTTTCTGTGCATCTGTTCCCAGATTAGCTTTCCTCACAGAAGTATGTTGTTTGCTTTACAGAGGTGACCTCAAAAAGCTCTGGATTCCTAAATTTATAGTTCAATACATGGAGCTTACAACAGACACATCTGTATGGCTCCTTCTGTCCGTCTGCACCATCATCATCTAGTTGAGGCGTAGGATTACTGAGACAGTTTGTAAAGCAAATGCATTGTGATACCAGAGAATACACTGTGGAAATTAAGAGGCTACTTGAAATCCGAGGCAGCAGCATATTTCTTTATAGTAGGTCTGTTTAACTTTGTATTGAGAAGCCAAATGAGAATTTTCACAGCTGGCTTTGAACCTCTAAGCTTCTGTCTTTCATACTGTTTAAAGCTTCTTGGCTGTGACTGAAAACCCACTGTACTGGATTTAGTCTTGCTGACTTCCGCAGCTGTGGTTTAACATGTTCAAGATGAAAATTTCATTACAGAGCCTTTAAAATTGTTAATTCTTAACAAGAATGTTAAAAGCGATAGAAAAATAATTTGCATATACCTGTAGCAACAGATAAAGTACAGCCACTGTGAAGCGGATTGGTTGAAAAGAATAGGGGCAAGATTGTAAAAACAGTTTGAATGCATACATGCCTGCCTTTCAGAAGACTTGATGTGGTTGTGCCTGTTTTCCTTCTATAAACATTTATGTTTTTGAATTGGCATTAATGTTAATGGAAAGCAAATTCTGACATCACATATGTGATTACCTACTAGAGCTGAATTTCAAATGCCAAGCATCCTACTGGTAGGAAAAAAGTATTGCCAAATGTCACAAACTTTTTCAGGTGCTCATAAATCATAGAATCATAGAATAGTTTGGGTTGGAAGGGACCTCTAAAGGTCATCTAGTCCAACCCCCCTGCCGTGCGCAGGGACATC
>NW_008795035.1:4835032-4928977 GCF_000699145.1 Aptenodytes forsteri
GGCCCACATTTTCCCTCGTCTTCCTTTTATCCCTGACGTACCTATAGAATCTTTTCTTGTTGCCCTTGACATCCCTGGCCAGATTTAATTCTATCAGGGCTTTAGCTTTCCTAACCTGATCCCTGGCTGCTCGGACAATTTCTCTGTATTCCTCCCAGGCTACCTGTCCTTGCTTCCACCCTCTGTAGGCTTCCTTTTTGTGTTTGAGTTTGTCCAGGAGCTCCTTGTTCATCCATGCAGGTCTCCTGGTGTTTTTGCCTGACTTCCTCTTTGTTGGGATGCTATATTAAACTATAAACTATATTCCAGGTCTTGGACCCAAAGATTTTGCTCATTTCAGCCTAGTTCTCAACACATTTTTGTCCCTGTCCAAACACGCACACCTGAGAATATGCTACAAAGAAGTTTCCATTTTATTTTGACCTGCTGGTACCCCGTTTATTTATTAGCATGACATCTTCTACAATAGAAAACAAGGAGCTGTTCACTTCTCTGTGGCATTCAGGTAAAGATCAAATAAAGCTATGTTGTTAATTTATAGGGGTCCATGATTTTGCTTTACTACACGTGAACCTTGAGCTTACGTTGTGGAGGCACTGAGCTCTTTCCAGAGTTTGATCTGAAGCCCATTATGGTTGATGAAAGACTCTCTTTGACTTTTTGGGCATTGGCGCAATACTTTGAGCTTTTTCTGTTTCCTTGCAGTCCATTTTCTTTACCTAATTATTAAGTGACTTCACAGAGAGCTGCAATATCTTATTTGAGAAATGCGCTAAATAAATGAAAATAACATTCCTGCACTTTTCTAAGCTTTTCCAGGTATATTAATATCAGAGGTACAATGAGGCATAATGAAATTGTTATTAAAACCTCTCTTTAAATGTGAGAATGAATGTATTATAGCTGCTTTAAAGGGTATGTGAAATATCTGTTATATGGTCAGAATGTATTTCTTTGACCCCAGATGCTTGGCTAAGTTGTTTCACTGTAATCTTATGCAGAGGTTAAATGTAGTGTGCACCATGCTAAAATAATGAGACATGCATATTTGGAAACATACTCACACAGCCCTTAGCATTAGTTAAAGTGCAGTTACTATAGCTTAATAATCATGAAGATTTCACAGTGCTGAGCAAACCTCACTGCTAAATTCTCCCACATGCATGTGCGTAGCCATGGAAGGCCTGCCCAACAGTGTACTTGCTAGGTAAAACAACAGCACAAAGTACAAGCATTTGTGTCATCCACACTATGGACTTTATTAAAAGCTCTCTGCACCTTAATACGTGCAAATCTGTTGAGTACCTGTGACAGGATCCATGCTTCTGCCATCGGTACTCTTTGCAAAGGAACAGGATGCAATTATCTTCAAGGGCCTTTTAACCTCAAAGGAACGATTCCCCTGCTTCCCACTCACTTGCATATTTGCCTACACACAGCCCTGGGCTTGGATTTTTTTGTAAATAAAAAATTAAAAAAATTATGACGTAGCAGTAACTTCATTTGGAATAAGGCTAAATTTAATGCGTAGATTGTATGTCTAAGATAAACAAATATATGAAAAAAAAAATAAACACCCATCACCCCCACGCTCTAATGTGGCCTCCAGAGAGGGCACCTAACCCCCTGCTCCCTGAAGGTAGCAGAGCTGAAACTGGAATGTATGTTTTCTTCAACCCTTTCTGTTAGGACAGACAATGGGATGATCTCAGAGCTGTTGTCACTATTTCTTTTTTATTATTATTTTTTTTTCCTCCTTGGCATATGCACAAGATGGTTGTCTTGGTTGGCTCCAATGATTTAAAAATTGTTAGGATGCACTTTAGGTATCATACACCTCTCAGTTGGGAGAATGCTTTTTTTTTTGTAACCACAGACTGCTGCAAAAGTAAATTTAATGCTGTTGCAGCTGGATTTTCAAAGGCAAATATCTTTAAAGAACCTTTGCTGCTTCACCGAGGTATTTGCAAAAAGATTTCTCAAACCACTTTAAGGAAGAGCTAAGGAGAAGTCTAAACAGTGACCCAACTGTATTTATTTACATTTTAATGCTTCTAACGTGATTTGATGGCACAATATTTAATAAGCAGCAGCACTTTGAATTTCCTGGCCTGGGCCTGTTGGAACTGTGTATATTGGCCTATTGTGCTGTGTAATGAAACGAAATGTAACCTGAGCTGATGCATCAGCTCAGAGATCTGTCGCTCCTATTGGGGCTGGGGGAGGAGGGCAATGAATCATGATGCTTAGCAGCTCTCATATCAAGAATGTGTTACAGACATTATCCAATGCTCATCAAAAAAATAGTTTTATGAAAAATGTGGCTTAAGAAAGCTGATCTGCTTGTAAAAGAGGCAGTAGGGCAAATCAGAGTACTGGTGCATCGTGAAGGTTTTAGTGAGGTTGTTTTTTTTGCTGTTGAGATAAAGCAATTCTGCAATGCTGGTGTAAATGTAAGGTTGCTAATTATTTGTCTGCATTAGATCTGTCTCACGATGATAGAATAAAATGTTTTCAAAATTGTGAGTTTTATCACTTCTCTCCTAGAGGCACAAAGCATTATTTAATGTAGCAACTTGAGCTGTATTCTTCCTCTTTACCTCCTTTTCATGCTTTCATGATGCCTGTAGGAGCTGAAAGACAACGATTAACATCTGGATCTGGTAAAGTGCTCAGCACCTTCTTTGTTGTTTATTGTGTCAGCAAGTTTATGGACATCTTGCATCTTTTTCTGACTTGATACTTGGAACCTTGTACAATTGGGTTGTGTTAGAGTAATCATCTTTTGAATTGAATGTGAAACAAAGAGTTCAGTAAGAAATGGTGAGGCTAACTCTTCGGGCTGTCGTCTTATCTTTTGCTTGGATTTTGTTTGATTTATGAGGGCTGGTCATCTGCTAACCTAGCATATCAACACTGAATCTTTAAATTGTTTCATCTATCATATATCTACATCCTAGCATATCTATGTTATATACCTTCAGTAGAAATATGTTAATGAATCAAGCTGCACAGTGCTCACCTTGAGGTGAACCTGGAGAGGCCGGAGTCTGGGGGAAACCGTGGTCTTTTCAAAGTCACATAGCAAACTAGTAGCAGGATAAGATACATGCTTTTTCCACATCTTTGACTGTTAAAACTTCAGTGCTAAAGCATTTGTGGAAAATGTTGTTGTTTTCTATGCAAAGTATTATAAATGACATTTTTGTTACAAGATTAGCCGGAGTAGCCTTGTGATTTATGCGTTACATCTGTGAGCCAAGTTCTGGGAAGACTGAGGTTAAAAATAGGGCAGGAATAATGAAAAATTTGAAGTAATATGGC
This sequence comes from Aptenodytes forsteri, assembly GCF_000699145.1. Taxonomy (NCBI): domain Eukaryota; kingdom Metazoa; phylum Chordata; class Aves; order Sphenisciformes; family Spheniscidae; genus Aptenodytes; species Aptenodytes forsteri. Next base: position 4,838,357 of record NW_008795035.1, read on the forward strand.
CATGGAAATCATTATATAAAAATTCAATAAAAGATGATAAAATGAATTTAGAAAATGGTCAGATTTGATTTGATAACCAGGAGAAAAAGGAACTTCTTGAAAGACAAGGATCCTCCCTTCTGCTTGGTCATCTTTTCTCTTATGCTTTTTTCATGTTGAAAGATGTCCTATACCATACAGTGAGTTTGCACTAACTGTGATGAATTTCACTTTGTGGTTAGGGTCAGGGCTACCAGCCAGCACCAGCCCATCCAAGAGCTCCGCTTGGGCTCATGCTTGCTGTTGGATGGCACAACAATCGCGTGTTTAAACTAGCCATGTTGAACCAAAGTGCCCTGACGATGTGCTAATAGAAATGCACCAGCCCTCTTGTTGGCTTTTATTAGCGTATTTCCTTGTGTTTGTACGTTACGCAGTACTCTGATATTTGCTTTGGGGGAAAAAGCCATAAGGCAGAGAATAGGAGAGAAGCCCCAGGCCTGGGGATTCCCTATTTCAAAATATTTATGTTGTTTTGAAGCATTAGCTTGCATTATGCGTGCAGGTAAGCATTGGAGTTATTTGTGGAGAGCGATATTGCCTGTCTTAGTTGTGAGAAGCAGAAAGCAGTTGTGATGAGGTTCTGCAGGTAGAACTACATGCAAAGATAATTCCTGCTGGTGCAGGGCAACAAGGTGAGCTGTCTTTGGGTTTTGTTTTGTTTGTTTTCAAACTCAGCTGGCCGGCATAAAAGGAAGAGGAAAATAATACCTTAAGTAAACAAACATAGGTTTGACTATAAGCAGTCGATGAAGGCCTTTGGCAAATATATAGATGGGTTGCTTGTTTTAATTCTAGGAGGAATTGTTCACACTGGACAAGTTATCTTGACGGGAAGTATATTTAAAAAAGAAACAAAACATTCAGATCTAGGCAGATGATGAGACTATATTAACTTAGATTCTATCCTTTTCTGAGAATTTATGGGACCCTGGTCAATTTAGGGGTGCTATGCACAAGCGTACATCATCAATTCCTATAGACTGGAGTGCAGAACTGCCTACTGATTTCTGCTGGTAGATTTGGGATTAGTATAATTGGAAACTTCTTTCAGGAGCTTCTATTATCAATTCTTTTGTATTATATTGCTAGTGGGGGTGCTTACATTAATTTTAAAATACCATATTTACTGGTATTAGTCACAGACTTTTCCCACGCTTTTGTTTAGCATGGCAAAAGCAATGATGTAACTGCTGCCTGCTGTCTGAGTGTGAATTGTCACCTAATGCATTCATTGCTAGTGTAGGGCTGTAATTTGAACAAATATGCTGATTTGATTACCTGCTCTGAACCAAACAATTCTAGGATGGTTCAGGATGAATTTTCAGTGACTTTACCATCCTTGAAGTCTTTCTTTATTCTTATAACTATTTGCACAGTTCCTGTCCTGTGGCAATCAGCTCCAGTAACATTCCTTAATTTCTTTTTGTTTAGGATGGATTCCTATATAGCTTTTTCTAGTGCAGGTCATTGCTTTTGTGAATTATGTAAGCATTAAAGAAAATCCTGTTATGCTGGTAGAAGTATTTCTGAAACTGGAGGATATAACTGCTCTCCCTTGTTTAAGGTAAATTGGAAAAAAAAAACCCACCCCATTACTCTGTGTGCTCTGTTCTTAATGCTAATAATTAAGTGTTAGAGTTCAGCTGTGTGATGGAAGGAGTTATTCTGGAGACTAGTAAACAGAGGAGTGGGGGCATAGATTGTTAGAATTTTTTGTTTCAGAGAAGTAAAGGAATCATAGATGCAGCCAGTCAAGTGCTAGTAGCAAAACTATAAGGGAAACATGTAGCTGAGAGAGTGAGCACTTGTGTTTGGTAAGTGATGGCCTAGAGTTGTGACCAAAGAGTATTTCTCCTGTTGTTTCATTCCTGTTGTGTTCAAGGAGTAGAAGGATTTCTGGGACTCCAGTAATCCTGTGCCAGTTTTCCTGAATATTGCACTGTTGTTCTAGTGCCTATTCAATAAAGTCTGATTCTTCCCAAAAGTGATGGATAATTACACATGTGCTGTTGATTTCTGGATATAGAACAGTCCTTGGCAGAAGCATTCAATATATTGCATATGTGCCCTGTGAGGGTATAGCGTGTCTGCAGTCAGTCTAGAGTTTTTGCCAGGAAAAGGCTACCTCATGTCTGGAAACCCCAGACAAATTCCTTACAATTCATCCAGATGAGATTAGAAAGGGGGAAAAAAAAATATTGTAAACTCTTAGAAAAATAAGACTACAGGAGACCTGACGATATTACCTGTTATACCTCCTTGAGGGAAAATGAAGTCAGGTACACCTATGACATTCCTAATTAATGCTTCTGTAACCTGTTCTGAAAGACCTCCAGGAAAAGGTTCTCTATATAGAACTTCCCTGGGCAACTCATTCCCATCTTTCACTGTCCTTAATTTAGAAAGTTTTTTCCCTAAAGTCTAAGTCTAACCACTTCTTTTCACCTGTTTTCATAGGTCACGTTTTCCAGTGCTTGATTATTCTAATAGCTTTCTCTCTTCTTGGTCCAGATCTATCTGTCTTGAAGTCAGGCACACAAAAGGGAGGGGGATAGACCTAAACTTCTGCTTCATGTATCCGTGTATCTTGAAGCCTGTTTAGGCTTCAAGTATCATATTTGCTTTTTTTTTTACTACAGAATAGCATCGTTGATTAATGTTCATCTTGGGATCCCCTATAAGCATTCTGAATTTTAATCCTGTCTTCCAAAGTAGTTGCAGACTCTCTCTCTACTGTGTTACTTGCATTTAATAGCGCACACTCTTCCATCAGCAAGTCATCAGTGACAGTTTTTAAGGGCAGTGGTACCTAAAGAGTCGTCTGTGCAACCCTGTTTGATACATCTCTCCACTTTGGCAACATGTGGGTCACTAATCTGCAGTCATAGTTTTGCGTCTGTCATGTGGTAGTTTGATATATGCAAACCAGGGAAGTTTGGTCTATGAGGACATCATGGCAGCATTAAATGCCTTAAGTCAGAGCTTTTTATTTTGTTACTGAAAGAAATTAGACTGGTTTGGTATAATTTGTTTTGGACAAATCCATGTTGGCTTGCTCATAATCTCCTTGTTATATTCCAGGTGGTTACAAATGATTTGTTTGTTCCAGAATTTTTCCAGGAAACTGCAGTTAAGCTGCCTAGCCTATAATTTTCTTGCTCCTCAATTTATCCTTTTTGATAATAGGCATTAACTCTATCCTTTGCTGCTTTTCAATGGCCTTGCCTGTCCCCCACAAGTTCTCAGAGATAACTGCTAATCATTGCTTCAACTAGTTGCTTAGGTAAAAAGGGATGTGCAATATCCCTAGGATTACACCAGAAAAATATCTGACTCTATAATCAAATTACCTTCTTAATGGAAAAAAAAGCAAAAACCCTGCTAAACCCTGATGACTGGCTCTGTGTGAGTCCAGGCACCTTGCAATTTTTCCTTTAGCGATCCCAAAGTGGTATGTGATAGCATAAGAAGTTGGAGAAAGAGCACAGTCTGCCCGATGAATAAACTGCCTTCTCCCTTTTGTCTCCTGCAGACCATCTTGTTGCCTTTAATAGCTTGCCTTGCATTTCAGTAGTTGCCATGGCAGCTAATAATTTATTATTGAGCTAAGTCATAATTGCTTTATAATTATAAATCCAAGCAACATGCTGGCACATCTGTCTGAAAACTTATGCACTAATTCCTTTCATATTGATCTTCCTCCCTACTTGATCTTTTTGAATTTGTGAATTATGTTTTACCTCACCTCTTAACACTGAATAAAATTAAACTAAAGCTTTTGTGTTGTAACCTCTTTTTGCATTCAGCTGTTGGAATGCCTCTGACCGGCACAGCACTAGGTGTATACCTCTTTGAATGCCTTGATATAAATCCAGTAGAAGAGGAAGTTGCTTTGAGCGTGCCCTTGTGCTTATATTTTAATATTTTTCTCTGCCTTTTCTTAAACAATTTCACAATAATACTTATAAATGTGTAATAATACCAATAAATGGGCTTTTATTTATATATATATAAAAATATTAAGTATTATTGGAAAAGATGCATATGGGAAATAATTTTCTTTTCAAAAATTTAAACGAAAATTTCAAATGGGAACTGTTCTTTCCCAGATACTGACAGAAAGTGGGCACTGATTTGGTTGCTGATGTGTTTTTATGTTGCCTGCCTGCCTGTACGATCTGTTGCCTCTTGTTCCTAGTCTAGATTTGAGCTCTTTAGCAACTGTACTTTTTGTGCTGGATTCATGCATTTCTTAGCTCACAGCTAGGATCACCAGGTTGTGAGAGAACACAAATAATAAGAATAATTGTGAATAGAGTAGGGAATTGATGTGGCTGAAAATTGAAATATACTTTATGTGCAAATGACAGAAATAGTATTTGCCAACGGAGTAATATTTTCAGATAAGCTAAGTTGTTGATAAATGCATGTTTTCCTACTTGGGACCTGCATTTCTCATGCCAAAACTGAGAATCATTTTTATTTAGTAACACTCCTAAGGAGCCTGTGCAATAATGCAATGTGTGATAATGCAGTAAATCAAAGAGTCTTGTTACATCATGTAGTCCTCACAAGTTAGATGATTATTTAATCCTTCCTTAAACAGTGAATCCCTGTCTTTTAAAAAAAAAAAAGGGGGGGGGGGAAAAGCTTGAAGCTTGAACTAGTTTTTTGTTCTGTTTTCAGAGTCAAATTGTCTGCCTGTTTATCAGCCACAACTCCTGCCATCCTATTAGACTATTAGGTTTAAAATTGGAGTGTTTCTAGGTAAATAGGAACAACACACTAGTTTTCATGACTGATGCATCTGCCTTGGGGATGTGGTACAGACCACTTCCAAGACAGTTTAACCTAATAGGGCAAATGTGTTTGAACTGTTCTCATAAGGATGTTGAGGTGCTGTAGACACATTTGTTCCTTATGCTCACTTATTTGAAGATTAATCTTGATTTCGGAGACATTGTACTTCACTGCTTGGCAGGGTGTCAGTTCTGTGAAGGCACTGGAAGATTAGGCTAAAGTATTTAGTGAAGGAGGAAGCAAAAGCAGTTCAGTCAACAGTTCAGTAGTTATAAATCTGGAAGTACTGTCGTAATAGAAGTGAAACCAGTGAATATATGCTTTACCTTTTTCTAAATGGATGTTTTTTTCTTACCTGCATGGAAGGAAATGATTTGATCTGCGTTTCTGGTTAAAGATCTTCACAGTAGTTTCTCCTGAAGGCATTTTAGATGATTCTACAGCTAAATAACATTAAGCCTTTCCGAGTAATTTTCAGTGCTGCTTGATAGAGAGTTTAAGCAAACATTTTCAGTTAGGTGATAGTATGTAGACAAATCTTTTCAGGAAGGAGGTTTTGAATTTCAAAATATATATGAAAGTTGTATGACTTGCTGTGTATTTATTTTGTAAGACAGACTGTTTTCAGATGCATTTTCATCTTTTGAATTTCTTTTCTTATTGATAACCAAAGTGCAGCACCCTTGATGAGAGTGTCGGCGGGTACTTGCATTTGAATCAAATTTATGAGCCGGCCTAAATACCAAACTTACTCTTGGGCAGTGAGCATATTGTTAAGAAGCAATAACACGTTAATGCCATGGCTAATGTTTATCCCATACTTGACAGAAAGCTTTGCAAACTTCACTTCACTGCTTTTAAGAAGCTGTATTATTTTATTCAGTTTTATTGAAAATATCTAAGCTACCTTAAAGTCAAATTGTATGTGGAGGATGCTACAAAGACCGCTCTCCCCCACAACCTCTGCCTAAAGCTGGCACTTTTGCCCAGTACAGCGTATACATGGTTCATGTCTGGAAGCAGAATAGCTGTGTTACCATGACTTTGTGCCTCTTCACGAGACTCCCTTCAGCCTTAGTGCTGCACTGCGGCAGCTGTGCTAATTCCAGGTCCAGCCCCAGGCCGACAATGGCTAGCCTGGGGAGCTCCATGCGGCACTCATTTGCAAATGCAGGTATGACTTAGGGGCCCAAGCCATAGCCTAGTCAGTGAATGCACACCTTCCGCAACAACGTGCTGGGTTTTTTAAATAGTTTCTGGTATCTAGTTGCTTATAAAAACCCCACGTCATTAAAAAAAAACCCCACCATTCCCTGCATTTGAGTGTTTCCAGTTAACCCAGAAAGCAAGTTTGTGTGCTGTTGGTTTGACTGAACTACTTTATCTGTCAATTTACAGTGTGTCTATACTTTTTCAGTAGGAGAAGGGACCATTTTTAAGGCCTTTAAGGTTTTTAAGGTTGAGACCAGAGATTTGGTAGAACAATACTGGTTTCAGCTAAATCTGCATCTGATGCTGATCTGTTCTACTGCATTGGTAACTTTCTTCCTGGTGTACAAGTTTATGGAGACTTGTAAGTATGATGCTCCTAGGTGTAAGAAAACTTATTGAAACTATTTCTCTTGTTGGCATTGTTCTATACCTGCGTGTCTCCGACCTATTGTTCTCTGCTTGTGGCAGCAGAGCTATAACATCAAACTGAGTTTTAAACATCATTGGTGTAGTTAATTGTTTAGAATTGCTCAGACTTGCTAATGAACTAAAGATTTATCTAACAAACTAGAAGGCAAATACATTTGGATCATAAGTAATGATCAAACTTATCAAACCCTGGGCTATTTACGGCCAACGCACATGGTCCTGCCTTTGGGGGTCAAAGAATTCAACTCTGGTAGGGTGAAAGTTGCTAACACCAGGGAGAAGTCATGATCAAGCACCGCGAGGGCCTTTCTACGTGGTTGGGTGCAGCTGCTGTAAGCTTGTTCCACCCACTGCTAGCATTGATGCTGAGCCTACAGGGCTCTGTGGGGCAGCTTCCACCGCAGGGGTGACCTGGTGAGCTGAAAACACAGGTGAAAAGTCAAGCAGGACTCCAAGCTCTGAATACAGGTTTTGTGCTACCATGTCAGTGAATTTTTTTTTTAAGGCTACTTTGTGTTTGTTACAGTGTGCTCCAGAGCTCTACCCTGACTCTGTTCCTTGTCACAAGTGACTAAAGAGGACTGCCATGCAGGGCTACCACTCTGCCTTTGTGTCTGTAGCTGTGTTTGCGCCGGTCATAGCTTTCTGTTTCTATGCACAGCAAATGGAGAGCTGGCATCACTGCTCCATCCATCAAACTACACAGATATCTTATGTCCTTTCAACGTGCTGTTTGTTTTTTCTATCATTAGCACTTACTTTCTTCCAGTGCTTTCTTCTCTATTGACTATAAAGGATAGTTTACTCATGTTACATTTTAATTTTGCTGTTAACGTGCTTGATTGGAAAAATGTTCTTGTAACAGTAATAAAAAATGTGTGCAAGATAGCACAAATGACACGTAAGCTTATTCTATGAGGTTTGCTTAATTGAAGATAAACAAATTTATTATCTTGCCATTAGTGTGGCTTGTATATGTAAACGGCTTCTTAGCAAGTTCATAAACTTGACTCAACATGCTGCTTTTGACTTGGCACCAGGTTTTATTTTACTGTATCTTAAAAGCTTCTTGGAGGAGTTTCCCTCCTGGTTCTCCTGGCTCCTTGATATATAGACAAGATACCATATCAGGCTCTTTCAAATTCTTCCACAGAAAACTCAGTGATGGTGGAGAATTATAAGCTGTCTCAAAAACACACTTTTTCATTGTGCGTTTTTACAGTCTCCTTCACAGCAGATAAGCGATATAGGAGAATTTAGACAGAACAGCAATACAAATATGAATGTTAGTGAGCCCAATGCAGACTTAAAATGTTTTTCTTTTTCAATTTCAGAGTATAATCCTGTTCTATGAGATGATTCTTAATTGATAGTACTGATTAGCTTTCTTTTCTTGCTGTTATTTTTATAAGAGGAGAAGCACATGGAATAGAAGAAATTAGTAGCTTGGGATCATGGGAAGGAGCGCTCTTGAAATGTGAAACTGTTGTTGGAGCTAGGCAGGCTCATTCTGCCATAATTACCCCATTGACCCACAAATGAACTTTACTTTTCAAAGAAACAATTTTGGAATGTTTCCTGGGGAACATTTTGCTGTTGATGTGTGAGCATACAGTGCAAGATGCTAAAGATACATCAAAACTTGTGGCTAAGTATTAGCATAATGATTAATGCAGCTGCCTAGTGCTGCTACACAGTCACTTTGTAGTGCATCACGACTTTTATAGGAGTGCTTTGTGTCCTTCTGAACAACTCCTGTCCGTGGAGCTGTGTGATGCTCAAAGATATCATTATTTCTGGATTTTTAGTGAGTATGGAAACCTGGGGGCCTGATCCTGGATAGCACTTTCTATTAAACGGGGACTTGACACCTTATAAATAGGACCAGAAGTCTTTTAAAAAAGAACGGTGAGGTGATGGTGTGGGTTTTGTTTTGTTTTTTTCCTATTTGTTTTATTAATCATGTAGCTGAAGACTTCTTTCTCCCATTCCTTTTAAAGGCATGGAACAGTTGCCTTTGCTGGTGCTTGATCCAGAAGTGAGCAGACAGAACTATCCCGCGTTAGTCAGCTTCTAAGCCTGACTCTTTCCTTACATCTGTGGGAGCCACTATAAACCCAGGACACCAAAACGTGATCACTTAATGATTTTCTAGTTTGCAGATCTGTTGTAAGGATGGGCTAAATATGCCGGAGCATGAATTTTTTTTACTATCTAGTTCTTTTCATGAAATTCTTAATATTTCTGAAGAGTAGACTTGCTGTGGCTACTCAGATTCCCATTTATATGTTAGCAATGAAGTCTTTCAAAACATATCCCTAGCAAAAAGAATAATGCTGATAATTCAAAGATGAGTTATATTTGATTAATTTAATAAATTAAATTATGTTGTAATATAATCTAAAATGGTCTAACACAGTGGTAGTTAATTAAATGGACAAAATTCTTAATATGCTAATGGCCTAATTTAGGAACTAATTGCAAAGCCTTTGTAACAATTCAGATTTCTTCCTTCTTTGACATGGTTTTAGTAAGGTAGCTGTAGATATTCTTAATGCTTACGGTGGCATTTTTTGTTGAACTAATTTGTAGAATTTTTCATAAATATGAATATTGGTATTAGATTCTAGTCTGTGTGGAAGATGACAAAAGGAAAAAGTGTTTCTGAATTACTGAAGGTTCCTCTTGAAAAGACTTCTGAGCTTTCATTTTTGTTAATTATATTTTCCTGAGAGTTTAAAAAATAATATGTTTCTACGGACAAATACTCTGCTTCTTCAGAAAATGCAGCTCCCAGGTAACTTTCAATTCCTTGCCTGCGTAATTAAAACACAAACTCAAGACCTTTTTCTCAACACTTCCATCGTCTATTTCTCATTATGCTTCTTGATGAGATTTTTAGGCTTCACAGAACACCATCTAGGCAGCTAATCCGATGCAGCGCTAAGATCACAGCACTTCTTGTGTAATTCTTATTAGGTTAATCAAGAAACTTACTGAAGCAGGAGGTTTTTTAAGGCCTGCCAAATTTGAAACCATAGATCAAAGTTCATAGCCCTCTGACCCTTTTGCCCTAACTTGCCTCAGCAAAGTCTACATGAATGGCCTTATTGTGAATATGGCAATGTCCGAGAGCCGGTACATTTGCAATTGTTTAGGCTTAGGAGAGGCATTGTGTTGTGACTGATGAAATGCATTTTCTTCTTTTTCTGAAGTGTAAAAGTTTTCACCTCCATTGCCTATACAAGTGCTCCGGTGATCACAATAGCAGTTAGGTGATCCTTGTTCCTGTCAGACTGAGCACCCAGTTTTATGACAGAGTGTAATTAAATGGCTCAGAAGCCAACATTAGGAAAACAGCAGTGAAGAATAGGGGAAAAGCTTAATTTCCATATGGTCAGCCAAGCAAGAACAACACCAGCATTGTGATCTGGAGGAGACAGTTTAAGCGCTATTAAAGAGACGTCTATTCTTTGCATGTCTCTTGAATGCCACTGCACTTCTTTGATTACCCTTCTTCATGGTCAAAACCTCTTCCTAAACCAAATGCGTTTTGCATGGCGTGACTTCTTTGGTATTATTAATATAATAGCAAGGAATATTTTGAATAATAACACTGAACTGAAGAATAGAAATCAAATAATTTAATTAAACGAAGTTTGGCCCAGAAAGACTTAGGGAATTTTAATAAGGTTGCCTTAATAACATTCTGATTTACTACTTCCTTTTACAGGGGAAATTACAAAAGTAAGATCACAGTAGGATTGGAGCTTTTGGGGAGCACGGGGTAGAAATGCTAATTGTGCTTCTAAAGAGGACCTGAAGTTCTTTGGGTAAATTAAATTGTGTTCATTTTTTTTTTTTAACTTCCTGAACTAATTTCCCTAAAAAAGTAACCAGTGACTCTCTGGATTTAGCAATTAGCCAGAAGGAAGAGTTAAAAGGTTTTTGCAGTCATGTGTTCTTTAAATTGCCCACACCAGCTATTTAAGTACTCAAATGTAAAACTGACATCTTGATTTTTAGATGCGCATGTCATCATTACAGCTACTGGTCGACAGTTGGACTCGATGATCTTAGAGGTCTTTTCCAACCTCAGTGATTCTATGATTCTACTGTAATGCTGGATTGGTCACTCTTTCTGCGCCTGGTAACACTGCTTCCAGAGCCAGTGGGAATTTGGCTGTTTTGAACATTGAGTGGTGGCTTTGAGATGAGTTACCAGGGTCTGTGTTCTTGCATCGTCAAAAGAAAGTGTTTAAAAGTTTGCAACTTGTGCAGTGCAGAAGTGACAAAAAGTAGTGTGTGTGAGCAACAGAGGTGGGTTTGGTTGGTTGGTTGTTTTTAATATATGTCTAATTGAATTGAAAGCAAATGCTTAGGAACAACATAACGCTTATTTCAAGAGCAGTTAACTTGAAAGTCAATGCCTGTATAATGGTGAAATGATCAGATATTTCTGAGAACACCCTTACAACTTAGCAAAGTGTATGAGTGTGGTACCAGAAATTACAAGAGTTTATTAAAATAAAGCAAGAGATGTTGTTCAGATCAGCAATTTACTAATTAAAGAAGAGTGTTGATTGATTAAAGCAGGATGTTCGTTTACAAAGCAAAGCAAACAAAGCAGTTCAGGCAATTATGGTTCTCCCCCTTACTGCAGGAAAACATTTGAAAGTCTGACAGGCAGTTGTTTACTCAATATGAGTATTCGATTCTTCTCTAATTTTCAAATCTATAGAAAATCACTGTATCACCTGCAGAAAGTTCTCAAGATAAATACCCAATGGCATATTTTGGTACAATTGGGCTGCAGTCTGCTGCTTTTCAAACAGGAAAAAAAGTGAAAGGCAGAAGCAATAAAAGGGACGTCTTTGAGGGGTCTAAATTTCTTTTGCCCAACTCAGTCTTGACTACAGCTTAATTTTAAAATGCATCCTTTCACCTGCCACAGCCAAATTCGTTTCCTTTCTATGTATAAAACAAAGTGTCAGTTTTGTTTGATCCTTAGATACTGAACATTAAGATGCATTATTATTAGATGAGGCAAAGTTTATTCTGGTGAATTGCATTAACGAGAGAGCAGTGTGACAGATATGATATGAGCTTGGGAAGGAGTGTATGTGCAGAGGAGAATATTGTCATCACTCTCAGCAAAATAATGCAGAGTATCGCTTTATTTATGGCTTGAAAAACTGACAGAGACAGTTAAATCTTTGTGTCAGTCAAGTCCTGATTTAAAGCTCTGGCTGTCGGTTTTCAAGGACTCAATTACGTTATGACCTTTCATCTTTTTCCTCTTTACAGCTCACACAGTGCCAAGGCTCCTCTTAATTATTTTTTTGTCTTATTCTTTCCTTGTGCTCTTTTCTTTAAATAAATGCAAGGAGGCAGGTAGGGGAAAAATCTCTTTCCAGCAACTTTATTTTTTATTTTTATTACATCATTACCATTTTCACACTTGTAATTCCATGGTGTTTCTTCCTGGCATATTCTCACTTGTCTAGCCAGTGGTCCCAAATGGGATTTACCAATTTACTTCTGGAAACTAAATGGCCTAATGTTCCTTTCTGGTTATCTACCCTTTCAGCTGGTGGGATATATGCTCTGCCTTCTGCCTGCTTAGTGCCCTGTAGATAAATTTGTACAGAATTTCTTTAGCTGTCAGAGTGATGGATGGGCGGTACAGTGGAGCCTGCTCAGCCAGAGCAAGTGGCTGCCTTTGCCATCCATCACTCTTCCTGCTGTCAGCCCCCTGATCAGGACTTCAGAGCAGGTTCAGACTTTGTCTAGGTCACAGTGCCACAGAAAAACAATTAGTTTGTCAAGGATATACATATTTTAGCATGAGGATATTTGACGTCTGAAATGCTGTTGTTGTGTTCTGCGTTCGATAAATCAGATTTTTACTTTGTTTTGAAGTAGGAGCTTGGGGGAGAGCGAACGTGTCACATTGCGTATTCTTGTAGTTATGATTGTGGATGGTAGGAAAGAAAAGTGAGTGGCCAGTTAGAAAAAAGAAAATGGAAAAGCAGCATTTGATACCTGAGCACTGGAGGCAGATGTCTGTTTCAAAAGGGATGTAAAAAACAGCTCTGGCCTTTTAAAGGATTTAGGTTTTTTCCTACTAGTAATTTTTAGTAACACTGGTTGTCTTTGGGCTTTAGATCATTCTCTGGCTTGATTTGTTGGCTCTTTTGACTCACCAACTACTTGTGAAATAGAAAAGTACCAAACTAAATTGAAGTATTTCTTCTTACTTGTGTTATATTTCACTAAGACTTATGTTTCTCTGTATGTCATTACATTTCACATGTTCAGCTGGTAACTTAAGTTTCTGCTCTTAAACACCAGCCAGGATTTTTAATTCAGAACAGTCCTTAACCCTTGCTCACGAACTTAATTTTTTTTCTTCCCATTTAGAGGTGCTGGGGAGAAGAAATGAGATACCTAGGCTGACAATTCATTTAGCTGGCAGTGAAACAGGGTTAGCTGTTTGAACGCCGATTGTCCTCCAGTGGTTTTTACTGTTCTGTGAGGGACTTTTCCACAATTCACCGGATCTGCTCAGCTTCTGCTGGGGACAGTCCAACAGGAGTGCTACCAGTTGCTGAACATGTGGCTTCACTCTGGAGGCAGCTGGCTGTTGTGTCACCTGCTGGAGAACACCTGAAGCATGGGGTCGTACTGAGAAGGAAAAACACTTGTGACATGAAGAAGGATATAGCGCTATTACAAACCTGCGTTTTGTGCGTGAATCACTTCAACAAAAGATGGTAACTGTGGTAGAGCCTAGGTTTGGGTTTGTCAAAGTGGTTACATATGCTTGATACCACCCTTGACTGTACTGTGGAGTAAGGGAACATCAGATTACATGTGCTTTGTAACACCCATACGACAGGCTAACAGCAGTGAGCCACGTGGTAGCTTGAGTAGGGTTTCCGTAATGGCTATATGCACTTAGCCGAGCCTGACATAGCACTAGTGACCCGAAATTGTACGCAAGTCCTTGTTCTTCTGTCCCCCCAATTATCTTTCAGGAATAGGTATGGTAGCACTGACTGCTTATAATCTGAACAATCTACTTGTGTTTGCGTTTATAAACCAGTTAGCTACGAAGTGTGCTGTGGTACGAAGTACCAACAATATTTTCCAAAAGTAAATTGGGTGTGTTTAGCATTTCAATGCCTGAAGAAGGTGTTACGATATCTTGCAAAGTAAATGGCCTTGCAAATAACTATAATGTTCCATGCTTAAGTGGAAAAGATGCTAAAATCATACCCTTCTTTCTTTGCAACTTGTGTGGCATGCTAAAACTCTGTGGAGACAAAATAACTGTGTTCTGGATATGCTGAGCAAGCACAGAAATAACTCATCTCCTTGTCCACTAATATTCCCACTATCTAGCACCAGCCACTCTGTGTCAGTCTGAGCAACTGTGGTTACAGGATTGTTTTCTTAGAAGACTGCTACATATTTATGTTTGAGTGAGGAGGATTTTTTTGCTTGGAGCTGTTACCAGTGGATCGGCAGGGAAAATAAATCTTTGCTAAATCTGTGTTTTTCGCATTTTCAAGTGATCAATTACATTTATCAAGTTTCTGGATAAATGCAGATTATCTTCAGCTCAGTAAAATTGTAATGCTTCTCCATATGTAGGGCAGAAGCTATTTCTGCATGGATGCTGTGCAGACAGCCTTCTTGATGGCTGTGAGAAAGATGGCATAGCTAAAGCTATGTTGACGTATTTAGAAGGAATTAAGCTCTCTCCACACATCTGTATTTTAATAATGTGGCTTTTTTTCAGTGTTTCTTTGCACAGTGGAACAAATCAGAAATAGCCACTGCAGCTGAAGGCAACAGAGGCTCTCACTTGAGCAACAGCGTTTCCTCTTCCAGACCTTTCTTAGACAACTGTTACGTTATCATGTTCAAACCTGTTTTCCTGCTCTATTTGCTTTGTTACTGTGCTGTGTCTCACACGATGCGTTTAAATCACAGGGTCTTTGTGACATGAACTTTGTTTGGCATGGATCTAGAAGTATAATATACAAGTATAGTATAGACATTTATTTTAAGGAACGACGAAATTTGGCAGCTGGCTAGGAAAAGATGGAATTTCTGATTATTAGGACAACAGTGAGGGCAGGTTTTCATTACTAAACAAGCATATAGACATTTCTGTTAACATGCCCCATAACAAGATAGCTCGTCATGCTAATTTGTTACTAGGAGAGTGCATTACACGTAGGTGGAAGTTTGGGAAGAAATTTAACCTGTTCCTGGTTTATTGAGAAAGAAAATGAGTCTACAATTCCAAAATAAATTAATAAATAACAATTTTTGGTAGCAGGGAACAGTTAATTGCTTCTTGTGTCCCATAGTTAACAGAAGTTTATGGAAGCAATAGGCCAACTGAATGACACTGAACGTGGTCCAAGTGGAGTGGTTTTGTTCTAACTTCTCTTCCTTCCAGTAAGAGTGGAGAACCTGGACTCTGGCAGATGTACCGAGAGTATGAGTACTGTACCTGCTACAGAAGCTGCAAGCCAAGCACCAAGTTGAGAGGTCCCAACATACACAGTAAATATTTAAATGCACTTTAAAACAAGTGCCTCTGATTTTAAAGCCTTTTAACATCTTATATAATATTTGAACAGGATAATGATTCTTGTGTGCTTTACTCATCTTGAAAAATATTGAGTGAAGGTTCAGCTGGCTTCTATTTTATCCTGCTATGTGTCTGCTTATTTGCTTCAGAGGTGACTTCAATCAGCTGTATGGGGAAACTAGGGCTAATATTTCTGAATATCTGCAGGATCATCACCTGGGGCATTATAGTAACATGGTATGTAGCGTGATGTGTGTTCACATGGGCATTGAAGGAATTTTCCATCTAGTTTTGGTGGTCACAAAGCCACATTAGAATAAATATAGTAACTGAGGTCTAATACTGCCAAAGAAAGTAGAATGAGCAGTTTTAAGCAGTAGATGACAGACCATTGAAGAAGGAAAAAATTTGTAAGAGTAGATTTAGGAGGTAAGTATCCAGTATAATAAGTGCAAGGTATGTGTTACCTAGTATCTAGAGGCTTGACTAGTTATCTGTAACAAGACCCTGGCTGGAACTGTACAGTTATAAGCATCAGGTGTTTGGCATGTGGAACTGAATTTTCCACCTTAAAATCACCTTAGTGTTTTAAAGCTAGAAGAGACCATACTGTCTTGTTCACTCCTTTGTTTTATCAAAGAATAGTCATATACTCAACCTAATATCTAATGTTTAACTTAATTTTCAATATCAGTTGTTCTTTATCAGTCCTTGGCCAAGCCTGATAGTTCTCAGTGCATTGTCATTAAAGGTGAGATGTAAAAGTAATGCAACCGATATGTCCTATGTATACTGAATTTTAGTGACTCAATTTCAGTCGCTCAAAAGCTTTTCTCTCCAGGGCCCTGGTGTGAACGTGACCTTCTATATCCTAAATATTAAAACAACTGTTTTAAGCTTCATGTTTTAGTTTTAAAAGCAAAGGAACAAAGTCACGGTGGAGGCCAGCTGGCAGACTTGCATAGCAATGTGCAAACCTTTCTGCTTTAGACATACCAGAATTTAAATTTGCACTTAAATCACAAGTCAGTATGAATTTAAGCCTATCCAAGAACTCATTTATCCACATCACAAAACCACCCCACAAATTGGTACAGTACTTTTCACTTGGCAGTCACTCCTCCAGAGATATCCAGGACAGAAATAGCAAGGGTACTGCACGCCAGATATATGCTGGCAAAGCTGCCTGTGGTAGGAAACTTGTTCAGCACCTGCCTGTTTGTGCTATGCTTGGCTGCCATCGCCTGTATTAGACTATCACATTTATAATGACTGAAATTGTCCACATTATTTAATAACAGCAGTGTTTTTTGGTTTATTGTTTAACCTGAGCTAAAATTTTAAGTGCAAATTAAAGTGAGCAAGTATACAGAAAAGCACAGCAGGTCTGAGCAGAATCACTGTTTTCAGAAACTTGTGATTTCTTGGGACACAAACTTGGAATTGGCTGTGCCTAGGAGAGCACTTGTTCCTCTTCCCCACTGTGCAAAGCTCTGTTAAGGTTGATAGGTCTCCGTGTGGGTGTGGAGATCTCAGAATTTAACAACTCTCATTTTCCTCAGTATTTAAAAACTGAAATATTTGTTAACCAGCCTCTTTACTTCTGCTTGCCCAAGCTAACGTCTGATGATAATCCCAATGACTTTCAAGTGAACTGTGTGATGTCAGGAATAAATGTGGCTCAATAAAAATTGAAAAGTAGGTCAGGATGATCTTAAGTCCTCTCAAGGCCACCTGGTCAGTGCTGGAAGACAGATCTTTGTAGCCTCATGAAAGAAATCTTCAAGCCCAATTTCTTTTTGAGAGACCCTAAAGAAAGAGGCTCCCTGTGCAAAATGAAAACGCTGTGATATTCTTCCTTCATGTGAAATATCTAAAATTGTGCCTGTAATGGCTGCTAAGTCAGCGGCACTGCAGAGAATGTGGAAAAGTATCAGGTTTTATCTAGTGATTTTTTGCTGAACATTAACCTATCATTGAATACTGCCTGGATAATTCACGAGATGGCTAAGAGTCTCCTTTTATACATATGCTCTCTCCAGCACACTTGTGTGCTTTACCTTCTTGAGAGGTAGAAAAGTTGGCAGGCATTTCTCTTGTTGGCACCGATGGTAACGTGTTCACTGGCAAAACTATTAAGCTTTGCTTTGTAGAAGCGCTTTAAACAAGCGTAGGATATCTTAGAAATGGAGAAGCCTGCAGCCAGTATTGATTACTGTACCAGCTAAATACCTTTACTAACCTGTGCGTAGGATCTGTTGCATCCAAGTTGCAATCCTTTAATTCTTTGTTTAAGGTTTTGTATCTCTCGGCAAATCTGCCCTTGCAAAGTCTGACCAAAATGACTTGATATTCTTGATCTTATTTTTCACTCTATGTGTACAATTTTTAAGCGGTTTTAATGTATATTAAAAAAAAAAGTGAAACGATGCATTCCAAAGAGGAAAAATTTATTGATTTATTTTTTTTAAGTGGCCTCCTTTGAAACTTTCTTGAAACATACAATTATAATTTTAAATAACTAAAGACCTGGGAAAGAAAAATAACTAAGGACCTGGGAAAGAAATGATGTACACAAGCTAAAGTAGTAAATATCCTGAGAATACCCTCTTTTTCTTCCTGCGTACATCAAAATTGCATTGTGCTCAGTCCAGAACTCTCTTGTCATTAAAAAAATAAGCAGTTTTGGTACGCTATGTCTAACTACTTGCTGTTCCCTGCTGGAAGTGAACTACGTGTTGCCTCCAAAAGGCCTCGCTTTCCACAGGATCAGTTTGATCCAATTGTGTTAATCTGTGTTAGTCCGTCTGCTCTAATTAGACCAGGGTTTTAATGTCAGTGATAAGTAGAGTTAGTCCTTTTTATCTTACTTGGGAATTACTACAGTAGTAGCCTGTTCCAGCAAGACTAGAAGATTTTAGCTATAATTACTTCATGAAAGGCTGTCATTTATAAAGACACATTGTCATGCAGCTGGGGGAATACTCCCCCCAGCTGGACGCTCACCAGGCTGCTCTGGTTACCTCCTGCCATACAGCCTCTGGGTGTTCTACGATTCCTGTTGTTGAAAAGTAGGCAAGACAGGCCCTTTGGTTTCTCTAGTACGCTCACGGGTCACAGGCTGTCTATTAATTTTCATAAAAATGGGACCTCGTTGCCCAGCTGCCACAATCATCTTGAGACAGCGCTGATCTCCATCCCCAGCCTCTGCTACCTCAGGCTGGCAAGAGATGCAATTTGTGAGTGCACTCTTTGAGTTTAAGATTCAGCTTGCCTGAGTTGTCAGAGTTACAAAAAGCCAATTGCTTTCTGTGTTAGTTACATGAGAAGTATATGTTTTAAGACAAAATAATGGATGTGTGTGCATATTTATTGATTTTTTTTTTTTTTTTTTTTTTTTTTTTTTTTTTTTTTTTTTTTTTTTTTTTTTTTTTTTTTTTTTTTTTTTTTTTTTTTTTTTTTTTTTTTTTTTTTTTTTTTTTTTTTTTTTTTTTTTTTTTTTTTTTTTTTTTTTTTTTTTTTTTTTTTTTTTTTTTTTTTTTTTTTTTTTTTTTTTTTTTTTTTTTTTTTTTTTTTTTTTTTTTTTTTTTTTTTTTTTTTTTTTTTTTTTTTTTTTTTTTTTTTTTTTTTTTTTTTTTTTTGACCACAGTGGAGTGTGCTCGGGGCTTGCTGTCAGGGTCACCTGCAGAACCCAGGGGTCCCTCCTCTGTCTGTGTTTTCCTTTCTGAACCGTGAACTGTCTTCTAATATGCAGCTACTTTCTCAGTTTTGCCTCTGGTCTGCTCTCTTATTTTCTTCAGCAGCTGATTGGGAGCCTGCCTTTATAATTTTTAGCTTGTTTTATTAAGTGAACTTCTGCACCAGCAAAAGTCAATGGAAACTGCTTGATGACTTCACAGAGGGTGGATTGCAGCCTTGCTGTATAGAGATACATGGTATTTTGTAGAAATGCCTTTTGACTTATGAACTACAAATCTTGTAATTTTTGTTTGTATTATCTTTTATGTCAATGGATTAGAGTAATGACTTGTTTGCTTTATCCTCAGATTTATATAATTGTTTATTTTCTGTGAGAGGCTGTTTCAATAGAAGTATTGGTGGGAACATTGTACTAGGTAACTGACGTTTTGTAATAGAAATTTTTTTCAAAAGCAGTAACAATGTCTTACAGGCCTTACTCTTAGCTGTGGTGTGATATGATGCAGATTTTTATAGTAAGTCTTCAAAGACTCTCCATCTCTGATTCATGTAGATGGGTATCTTACTGAAACATTTTTCTGGCATGTGAAAGCAGATGAATAACGCTTGGGTTTTTTTCTTGGTTATAAAGGGAAATGAATTAACAGTAAATGATTGCAAAAAGCTTATTCATGTCATGATTTGAGAAAGCACGTGGAAAATATGACAGTGATGGAATTGCAGCCTTGCTTTGAGTCCCACAGCATATATGGGTTAAGGGGTTCACCTGTAAGGCTCTAGTACAAGAATGGTGAACACGAAAAGAGAGAGAGGGAAATAGATGAAGCATAAACAGGAAGACAGAAATGATTCTTGAGGGTCTTTAGAAGATGTCTGCCTTGGCTGGCTCTCCCAGTTCTAGGATAAGCTAAGCTACATTTTTTCCTCCTTTCTGATCACTCCAATCAGACATTAAGATGTCATTTCAGGTCCTGAATTAAATTTAGGAATTGCTTCTCGTTGACTAGTCTGCTTTCTATTTCTGTCTCAGGATGGAATTATGCAATTCTTTCCTTCCTGGTCCATGACTTAGAATATACCAAATGCACGCTGCTATGCAGGTTTTTCTCACGGGGCATCTGTGCTGATGCAAATGACATAAAAACAACAAATGTGCCACGTACCTGTTTAGTGTCTTCTGATCTTGTATATCACTACAAGTTAAGTTGAGGGGCTTCTTCCTGAAGTTACTAAGATCATATTGAGAAATCGAGTTTGTCCCACGACGTTCAGATCCAGATGACCGCTTATTCCAGCGTTTAGACTATATTTTGAGAGTTTGTCTCTCTCTAAAGTAAAAGAAGGGCTCTGTGGCTGCATGAATTGTTACTATACTGCTCAATAGTTTCCTTTATTTTAGTGAGTCAGGCAGGCATCCACTGCTGGCTGGTATAGTGGATCCCAGATGGGAGGTTGCCCTCATGGTGATGCTTGCTGTTCCTCTGCTTGGGTAAGGAGATCTGGTAATCCTGAGTGGACTGCTGCCGTGGGTCTGGCAGCTATTTCTCTTCTGTAAGGAAAGCTCTTGCTGTGGGGCCCTTTCTTTGCTTTCCATGTAGAACTTGCAAGGTTTCTTAAAATTAAGCCCCAAAGGTCTACTGTGGGTATATGTCCAAATAACACATTTGATTCAGACAACCTTACTAAACAGTGGGAAAGCCAAAGCAGAGGACATGAAGGTGCAAGGATGTGCAACCTGGTATGTGATAGCCTCTCCAAAACTTTCATTTTAGAGAGAAGTTTAGGAAGGAGTAGGACAAAGATAAGGAAATGTCAAGCCTTGAGAGTCTAACCTCTTTGACTACTCTGGAATACTATGTGGGAAGATAAAGTGATTGGAAATAGGAGTAGGCAACTCAAGAGTACTGCGAACACAGGGGAGCAGATCAGGAAAAATATTGGTAAGAAAAGCTTGGTAGTATCAGCTCACCAGCTGTTGAGATGCTAGGCACCATCTTGGAGAATTATTTAGGAATCATCCCAAAGTGGGTGGGCTAGGAAAAATAATGTATTCTAGTAAACATAACTCATCAATGTGTGAGAAGCTATCTGCCTATATAAAGCCATAGTTAAAAAGTTTTATGCCCATACTGAGCATAAATGTGCAGTTGCATATGAAGAAGCTGTAATTGCTGAGCTCCTTTGAGGACTAGGCCTCTGGAATACAGAAATGATGATTATTTTTGCTGATTGCAAGAGTGCACTAAAGCTATTTCCAATGCCAGAACCAAACAGTGCAAAAGGTGTTAAAGAGGATTGAAATATATGTGAATAAAAGTTGTGTGTGCGTAGAGAATAGATTTCACTACTATTCAGCATTGCTTGGAGATTTCTAGGACCCTAAAACTTACAGCGTATACGGTGTGGTCTGCAGCGAGAGCAGGAATATTCACTGAGGCTCTGACTCAGCTGCACATCCAATCTAACTGGCTCAGCTAGCTTCAAATCTTGAACTAGTTGTGTCCAAATGGAAACTGTGGAAAAAAACGCATAAGCATCATCCGTAAAAACATGAGTTTCAGAAGTATTGCATGTTAAATGCAAGAGGAAAGCCTTTTACTCTACTTGGTGGTTCATGTGTCAGCTAGACTGCATATCCAACCCTGGATGCTACACAGCAAAAAAGACATGCATCAGATGGAGATAGACCAGAGGCGAGCAATAATGATGATAAAAGAAAATATGAGCTATGAAAGCAAACTGAAAGAATTTGGTTTGTTTAGTCTAGAAGTTAAGTAAAGAAGGCTGAGAAGGTGTAGGCAAAAAGCTGGTGTTTGGAGGAAGAGAATAATCTGGTTTTTCATGTCCGCTGGGGACAGGACAAGAACTGATGAGCTTAAATTAAAGCAGAGGAGATTAGAAGTTAGATATGAGGGGAACCTTTGCAATTGTAAGGATAATTAGTCACTGGCATAGATTGCTTAGGGCTGCTATGGAATCACTTCAGCTTTGTAAAAACAGGCTTGACAAACATCTGCCAGGAGTGCCATAGGTAGCGATGACAGTGCCTGGGAGTAGTAAGGTAAATTTGGGGTCTGCTTGAGCACCTTCCTGTCCTAGTTTCTTTGATATGCAGTTTGTATTTTCATTCTCACACTGCTGCCTTCTGGGGCCCCATTCACCCCAAAAAATCTCAGTTAAAACGTTTATTTGATGCCTACTTCAATCAGCAGGAAAACAAATATAACGTATGTTTTAGTGACAGAAGAAAAGTTAGCCTGAAACAGATTTTGTTACGGAGACCAGCTTTAGGGCTACCACAAGTTTTACAACATCTGTTTCACTGTGGTGTAGCAGGAAGCAGCTTCTATTACACTTTATCAGCAAAAATTCAGATCCCAAAGTGACAGGGCAAGCTTAAAAGAAAAAACAGCTGTTGACGAGACTCTAGTGAGTATGCTGTGGCCCTCAGCAAAATAAAACTTGATGGGAAGGGAAAGCAAAGCTTTTCTTCATTCAGCTTTGAGAAAAATTTACATGGTCGCAGATTAGCGAATGGATTTATTCACCAGTTTACAAAACCTGTTATTCACAGTGCTGCACGGCATGTTACTGTCAGCTGTCCCAGTGACCCTAATGCAGGCAGTGCATTCCCCAAGGCTCTAGTGCACTAGCTGGTTTTAATGTAACGGTGTGCGTCATCTGGACTGATGAAGCAAGGTAGTGATTCCAGCTGCATAGTTCATTTCTGCTGGATAAAATAAAATGATGACTATGTTCGGTTCTGTAATTTTACATGTTTCATTAGAGCACTAGGGCTACAAGAAAGGAAAAGAAGGAGAGGATTGAGTTATGGTCCAGGACTACATACTCTCTAAATTGCTGGCGCTCAAATACTTGAGCGTTAGTTCTGTAGTAGTAATTAAATTTTGTGTTTGCTATATTTTCCTTTTGAAAAGGGTTTTTGTTTGGGTTTTTTTTGCCTGAATTCAGATCAAGAAGGACATGTTTAAGGGGGCTACTGCTTTTGGAGAAAAGACACCATAAACTGTCTTTCTCATAGGTTTTTTGTGTCTGATCTTGGGCTAGCCATTGACTTTGAAATGGAATGTAACCAAGATTTGTTGCAATAAATAATGTGATGTTAAAACATCCTAGTTTCTTAGGTGCCTCTTCAGGAAACACTGAAAAAAAAAAAAAAAAAATAATCATTATTAAAGACAAACAAACAAAACTGGAATTCTTGCTACAAGCAAGGCATTTATTGTCAATGGTATCTAGAGGGTTATTAGAAAGAGGACTGTGTCATAACATCCACTTCACTCCTCTGAGTTCCTCACCTCATCTGTGGTTTAAACCTTTTATTGAATAACAATCAAATATTCTTTTGAGACAAAAACTTATTTAAAAAGCATAGGCGTTAAATTGCAAGGAAAAAAAAAAACAACCAAGAAACAAAAAAAACCAAACAACACCCCCAAATCCCCCCAAAGTTATATTAGTTAATATGGCTACCAATCTGTATTGCAGAAATGCATAAAACACCCCAAACTGGGTGAGGTGTCTGTGTGTGTAGCTGTTAATGAGCTAAGTGAGCTGAAAAGTAAACAGGATGTGGCTCATTTCCCCTGATGAGCTTTTCTGTACAGGATCCTGGAATTTGCCTTCAGGTGAAATGTCAGGGATTGTACTTTCCCTTGGGAGAGCCAATTCTAATTAAGCAGTACGCAGTCGAAATCATCTCTTTTGTTCTGCCTTTATTGAGAAACACTCGAATACCAATTTTGTCACTGTACTAATGCTGAGAATATTGGCAGTTGCGTATTACCTGCATGTATCTGAGCTCTGCAGTGTTACAATGGGATGTAGGAATGAGTATAAAAATGGTGTCCACAAAATCAGCTAAGTGGAGTGAGCAGTAGCTGATCCTTATTACGTTGGCTTTACTTTCAATTTAGACAAGGCACAAATAATGAAAACTTGTTAATTAAATAGCGTGTTGGTGGATTTATTTAACCCCGTGGGGTAAATGGCACACTTAAAATGGTGAAAGCTATTCTAATGTAACACTATGGGGATATGGAAAATCTATGCAAACAATACAGACAGATCTTAGTTTTTGCAAGAGAAGAAATTCCTTTAATTAAATGAGTTGTAGCTGCTTAACCTGAATTTTATACTGAATATTTTCCTAAATATTTCAGGAGTTGATGTTGCACAGTGTGGTGCAGAGCTGTGAGAAACCTTTGTATAATTTTGTATGTTGGTAAATGGACTTAAGACAGTGCAAAGATGCAATATTTGGATTTCCTATACATGTTTGCGCATCTGGATTCCAAGAACATTCAACATGCAGTTTTTAAGCACATCAGAAAAAAATGCAGGATGACATTTGGGTATACACCTGGGTTTGAATCTTTAGTTCCCTTTAATGTATTTTGTTTGAGCTGAGCTTTTTATGGTAAAGGACTGGCTTAGTACCCATAGTTGTATGTTTATTGTGTAATGAGTCTGATCTACTCAGAGCACGTGTCTTGGGATAAGCCTGTGAGATATTGTGCAGTGACTGCGATTACATATAAGCCTACCTTTCTTTTCAAAAACAGTGTAGGAGTTTGACAAAGTGCATGGAATTGGCATTAAAGTGAGATTTACTGATTCATGGGTTACCTTTTGCCCTGTCTTCAATGGTATGCTTGAGGCAATGATTCACTCTAGCAATGTTATTTTTCAGAGACCTGTTTGAAACTCATCCTGCAGTTGGTACCTGAGTGGTTTTGCATTCCTTCAGTTTTTCGTACAAGTTGCAGCTCAAATAAATCACCGGATTCTAACATGTAAATTATTCAGACACATCAAATTTCAGCTTTTTTTTTTTAACTCAACATTGCCAATTTTTGCATAACCAGTGCAAGATTTTCAACTGGCTGACTTCCTTAAATTGCAGATAAGCCTCTTAGATGAGTGAAATCTTTAACCTTGTGAGAAGTGTACAGTCTGATGTGTTGTTTGTTGGTTTACTTTTATAAGAAGAATACTTCTGATCTGTTTTGATTTGAGACTTTTATTTTACTAATGAACATTTTATTTACACACTATGAGGTAGCAATTAGATGTGATTATTTATCAGTGTGATCATGAAACTGAAACAAGATTTACAGAAACATCTAGTAGTATTTGGTTGTTCAACTTTTGAGATATATTAAAAGGTTGTGGTTTCAAAGCCAATTGAGATCTGTTTCTGAAAATGGGATTTCTGTGGAACCTCAGTCGTTCATCATTAGTATTAAATGTTCACTACTAAGAAATAACACATTGTTGAATTCAAATGTGAAAATAGGGAGACTACTTTCTATTGTAATTACTCAATAAACCATGTTCTTGATCTTAAGAAATTCTCCTTGAGAAATCTTCCTGTAATCACAACTGATGAGGCATGTTGGGTGATGGCATATTTCTGTCTTTAGCAATTAGGTAGTGGCCATAAGATAGCACATAAAACTGCAGGTCATTATCTTGAAATGTAAAATATGTCAACCCTCTGCAAGGCCTGAAGTCTTCCAGATGTTCAATATCCTTGTCATTATTTTATTTAATAAATAAACAAACAGCTACAGTGCATGGATTGTAGTGGGATATGATGCAAAAAGCGCAGGAGCTGTGCTCTCCGACGACCATTGTGCAAGTTGCATATATTCCTTAAAATGCTCCCAGAAATGACATACTACTTGCAGCTGAGGCAGAGCAAGATGTTAATTTGGAAAGCATGCCTCTTTTTGGTTTGAATAAGATGACTTCTTGCCATGTATGGGCTTCAGGCTTTGTTTTCTGTTATTTTTCTATTGTCAGACATATAGTAATGCCAATGAAGAACTGAAAAGCCACTTGTAGTAGTATTAGCGAATGTGATGTTGGCAGAGTGAGAAATCACAACTGTTCTGCTGGCAAAGAACTTTTTTCTTGCTTCCTTTTATTTCCTATTAAGTCTCACTTTGAGAAACAAACTGAGGTATCACTGCAGGAATCAAACATGCACGTTTACAGGAGAGACCTTAATGGTCTGGTTCAGGTATATATGTCACCCACACATACTAGTGGAGAGCTTCATGGCTGGGTTTGTACCATTTATTTGTTTTCCAATATATTTCCTTTTTAAGCATAGGAAATAATTCCTAATCTTTTTTTTTTCATATCTAGAATACTATTTCTGTACTTGACTGTAATTCACCATTCCTATATATTTTGGTGTGAATATTTGAGGCTGAGTTTTTTTGTTTAGTCTCATTTTTCTGATGCATGGATGTTGCTATAAGTGCAGTTATGAGAGAGAGTTAATTAATGTTCACAGTAGATTGCTTTATTGATTCTACAGGCTAGTCACTCTGCAAAACTGAAAACATTCGTAAGCATGATGTAGTATTTTAAGGATGATAGGTAAATATTTTGAACAGGTATCTTTTAACCTGGAAGATGTTATAAGTCGTTCATAAGCCTGTAAGCTACAATAGGGGTACCCCTCCCCCCCCAAAAAAAAACCAAAACCCAACCAACCCAACAAACAAACAAAACCCCCACAAACAACAACAACAAAATCCAGTGACTGATGAGATTAAGGAACTTTGTGGGTTTGGTGTTTTTGTTTTGTTTTTGTTTTTTCTCCTGGCTGTAAGGGTGACATTTATGGAATATGGCTAATATAGTTAAAATAAATGTAAAGGAATGAATAGTGATTACCAGTTGGCTAAAATCAGGGCTTCCTCATACTTAAAGTTGTGTTGATTGCAAAAGGACAACAAGCATGCATTATCATCTTCATGTCTGAGATAAAGAGGACTTAGTTTGAATTCAAATGAATTAAGGAGATTTAGTTTTGCTTATGTTAGGGAGGAAAGAACCTGACAGAGGCTTCTGTCTGTCCCGTATTGGAAACAAAAAGCTCAAGGTGAGAGTGAGTGTTGGTAAATTTAGGTTCAGCCCAGGACCTTGTCTTGAAGAATAAGGACTAATGTGGATTTAGCGTAAATCAGATTAAACTTCCAGGAATCTTGAATGTTGGCACTTACTGAAATTACTATATTGCTGTAGCTGGCCCTCAAGACTGATGTCAGTAGATCCAGAGAGATGATCTTCTCATGCCACATGTGTCTAGGCTACAGCTTCAGTTCTTACTAGTGCAGTGAAAGTAGCTCAGTTTGTTTAGATGGTGCAGAAACCATCTAAAACAGATGTGCAGACACAACAGCAAAAGCCCTTAAATAGTTTGTTTAGATAATATCACTCATTTAAGATTGTATTCACTGCTACTAATTAAATTGTAGGTCTAACAAGCTAAGAGGTAAATTTTGGCACCATACTAAACCACAACAATTATTAATGTAATTAAATTTAGTTATCTGTGTAGCTTAGCAGAATGGTGCATTTAGTATAGCATAAGCACGTAGCTTAAGGTGTGTTGTGTAATGGTGTATAACATAAGAAAAAGCCATCACGTTTTCCCTTGAGCAAAACAGCAGTAAGAAGAGAGGGTTCCTTCAAGGTACACTTTGCGGCATTAGAACAGAAGTTGCTGATTGATAACAGAGGAAACTTAATACTCTTATTCTGACTTACTATCTTTGTAGTAAAGCCAAGCTTTTAGAAACAGTTAATTATAGTTTCAATAAAAATATTTAGATGACAGCTGGTAAGCCTTCATCATTTCTACACATACGTTACAGAACTCTTTTGTTGTTTCAGTATATGTAAAGGAATAAGTTAAGATGAACAAGTAAGAACAGATCTGACATCCTTAAAGTTACTATCAGCAAAAGCACTGGAAAGACATGACAGGTTGTTTGGTCTCAGCCCCCCAAAGTTTCAATGAACCTGGTGTGAATTATTGGTGAATTGTTGTGCCTCAGTCAGTATTGGCCTCATAGCATGTGTGGGCAGGTAGTAGCTGAGACACACTGAAGAGAAGGGAAAACAAAAAAACTTTTTGCCTACCTATTAATAAAATCTGGTTGTTAATCAAGACTTGAAATCCATTTAGGCTGTGCTACTCTGGTTAGCAGTTCTGTGTAAGATTAGTTAGTTTTTTTCTTCGCACTCTAAAGGTGATGGATTGATGAGAATTTCCCATCCCCAGTATTGAAGTCCTTAATAACCTGCTGCCACGTGCGGCCAGCACGTTGCAACAATCCCTATTGAATCAGCTAGCTGAAGTGAACTAAACGTTGTCAGCATCCTGGAGGCATTTTATTGACCCTGGAATCACACTTCATCTTTACCACTTCTCAGGTAGCTTCTTAGTTGATGCGTGTTGGTGCTTGCTGTGCTACCGATGTGGTTGGCTTCTGTTGGAAACAGCTGGCGAGGATTACCTTCCTCTAGGCTGTCACGCTGGCTTTTACAACTGGTTTTTGGCAGGGTGAAGGATTGAGCTACGTTCTGCAGCCGGGGAAGATGCTGACATGGCTAATTCCCATCCTTTTGTGGCTTTGCAAACTCACTGCCAAATGGCTGCAGTTCTGAAGAGCTGCACTTTTATACAGAGGAAATGGTTCTCTTCAAGCCTATGGGTTGCTGGGGATTTTAAAGAGGTTTTCCAGGGATCGTAGACTTTTATTGAGCAGTGTTTGAAGACAGGTTCTGTTTTGGACTTAGTTTAATGTATGTATTTTCATGAGATGTGCTAGTTACTGATGTTCCTTCAGGAAACTAAACCTGTCCCTTGACAGTATTTTTTTCTCTTTTTTTTTAGCTCATGTGTTTGTAATTAAGACCTATTCTGCCCCACCAAAAATACTGTTTGGCAGTGCTCTTGTACTGTGTCTTTTATTAACAGTGAAGTAATAATACACTGTAAACAATGCCATCCACATGCACTGTAGAATGAAAAATCCTGAAGCAGGAATTGGGGGACTTCCTATGGAAGTGACAGTGCATTCTCAACATGCCTCTTCACGTCAAGTATAGTCATGTATTCTCCACACGGACTGAGAGGTGATATTTATACACTCGGTTGCTGATTTGTTCACAATACTTTGAATTGTTTGTCCTTGTCTTCATGCATACTGTAGTTTTCTGGTATTTTTAATACAAAGCTGAAAAAAAAAATTCTGAGTTTTAAAAATACATATTTTTAACTGTTAACTCTGTTTAACGCTGTTCCTTTGTTTCCTTCCTCAAAATTTATTTTGCATAAATAAATGCAAGGGAAGATCTTGACAGGGCTTTTTACTTTGACAACAAATTCAGCAGTGTTATGTAACAGACTTATTCGTGACAGTGAATTTGAAATATATAGATGTGAATATTCACAATGGAGATGAGGGTACTGCTTATCCTCTGGGGAAGCCCATAACATGCCATGTACCTGGGAGTCCAGCCAGGATAGCTGGGAATTTGAATATTCAATACTGCAATGCACTCTGTGCAAGGATTATTTATGGAATTGTTCACAAGTAGTATTTAATTATGCCTTTCAAAATACCATTCAACCTTCCTGAAAAGGCAGACAAATATCAATGCAGGTTTTGCTTAGACTATAAGTTATTTTTTGACTGGCTAGCCTCATAGGCAAAACAGTACAGAAGATGTCTATATATTAATGTGTGGAAAACAAATGCTTGCGAGGAAACCTCTAAGTGTGCAAGCCTGATTTGTCGGAAACTTCTAACAGCGTGCAAGCCTGTTTTGTGTGATGGGATGAAAAGAAAATGAGCAACAGGTGAGATCTGTCATGATCTGCTGTAGCGGGTCTTGATCCAAGCTCTCAGTTGACCATTATCCAGTAACATGCCAGGAAAAAAGCTATCTCATTTATTTTAAAGTGTTTGGTAAAACTTTCCCTGAATTAGCCTAATAGGAGGATATTCCACTCTAAGGAGTGTTTTTTGTATTTGATGCCCCTGTAAAATGAAGCGTGTCCTCTTATTCCCCAGCTGCACCAGAATCCTCTGGTTTGGGAAACAAAACTGTTGTCCTCTCCCGATCAAACAAGCAACTTCAGCCTTGCCAAAGCAATGTGGGAATGAGGTGGCAGCAGAGTCCAGGAAAAAAGGAATCTGGAGACTTTTCCCTAAATTATCACTTACCTACTAGACTCATTCCTATCTGTTGTATCAAGTACTCAAAGGTCCTTGATTTGTCTCAGAATCAAAATCAGACCTTAAAATTAGACACCCAGGCACCAATTGCCGAGCTAGTAGTGAATTCAGTGCACCAAAAGTGAGAGCTAGGGAGCTGTTGAAATGCAAGGTAATGTCCAGAGCAGGATACCGGCTTCATGAGTTCATTCGAACCGTGACGGCTGCTGCTGCTGTTGTGTGTGTGCAAGTGTGAGTGATTCATGCCTGAGGCTGCTGGGTGATGTGCTGCAGTGAGGGCAGAGGAAGGAAGGAAGAGATGAGGGAGCGGGAATGTGGATGGAACAACAAACCACAAAAACATCTCTTTGATCTCTGGGGGTAAGAAAAGAGCACTTAACAGAGAAAGGATGGGAGTGGGGAAAAGTGTCCAGCTGAACTATTTGTAAGCTAAATTGTAGGACCCCAAAGAAGCAAGCATAGTAGTTATGATTACATAGTACCATAACCACATTTCAGAAATATAGAACAAACACATAATAACTAATTGCACTTTTTTCTCTAAACTTCCAAACCACCCTCATGCGTAATGTTTCACCCCCTTCCTCCTGTTTCATTAGTTACCCAATGCAATGGATTTAGAGAAATTAAAAAAAACACGGTTGCACAACTAGAGTTGATTGGGTGTTTTCATAGTCTTGGATAACTTGTGTCATGATGTATCATAACCTGTTTTTTCCGAAGAAACTTTGATTTTTCTCTCATCATTTGAAGCCATTTTTCAGAAAAGGTCCCCCACTCATCTCTTTAGATTCTTTGTGGTTACAGAGTGTGCGAGCTGTGCCATGTTTAACAGCACATATGGTGTGTTGAGACTGACATAATTCCAGGGCTGTGCCACCATGTGGTATGTAGAAAGGGAATTAGGGATGAACATATTGTTTGTTACCAAAGAAATAAAGTCTGAATTCATTCCTGAAAGCTATAGTTCCTGACCTGTTGGCACTGCTTGAGAGTTCAAAATCATGAGATAGAGCAGTGGATCTTGCAGTTGAAGACTGGCCTTCCCCAGGGCTGTGCAGGATGTGTCCTCTGGAGACATCAGAAAGTCCAGGAAAGCTCCATCTGAACTTTGTGTTTCTTCATGCTGTCCTCCCTTTCCCATCTCTCTCATTTCTCCACTCTTGAAAATGTTCACCTCTCTGGCAGCCATATGAGAGAGAATAACATTTATTTTGATCACTGGGCTTCAGTCTGAGATTGGGACTCAGACTGAAGCCCCAGTGGGCTGGACGTCAGCCCTGGGACTGCTATGGAACAGGCTGATATGGTACTTTTCCTTCTGGACCATTCCCAAAGAGCTGACAAAGTGGCATAATATCATAATATTTTGGAGTGCAACCATTTGGTCTTGTCAACCTGATGGGATTTTTTTCAACTGCAGGAAGGTGCCGTGGATGTTAGTGGAGTGGCAGTATGGGAGGTGATGGGAATTGTAAGCCATTGTCCGAGATCCTGCTTAGTACCTCCCTTGCCGTTATTTGACTGGCAGCGCCAGACTCTGGCTTTTGAAGTTATTAGAACATACTTATGTTTCTGGAGAGAGAAAAAACAGCAGTCACTCTAGATTAGCTTTTCAGTTAGTTTTTTTTGGTTCACTCAAGAAAAACGTTAAGTTAAATAATGTTATAAACAGAATCCAGATGAATGTTTTAATTCTTCCTTCCATTGTTTTCTGTATGTTGTATTTCTGCGAAGGGGTAAAGGAGATTACCCTTTGCAGCCGTGCAAGACATCGAATCCTTCACAACCCTATGCAAAATGTTGCCCTGTGGCATTTCAGCACAACACAGTGCAGCTTGTTGCCATTACACTATGGGGTTTTGTTCAATGTTCCTATCTAAATGTGCCTCCCTCTTCCTGGAAAATTAAGTGGTTTAAGTCCAAATGGGAGTACGTGTAGGCTGCAGACTATAACGTTCCTTCATGTTTTCTGGGATGGACTTTTCTGACATTTCTCCTTAAAGCGCAGGAAATGGCTGATATTCACAGGCTTTTCACCTTTGAAGGAGTGTAGAATTGGGGGATGGATTTTTTTTTTAAGATAGAAAGCAAATTAGATCACTGTTATAACCATTTTTGTTACTGCATCCACAAAGTGCGTAAGGGTACGTTGTTCTAATGTAATGACTTGACTAAAAGGATGTTAGAGCTCTGAAAGGTTTTTGTTATGCCCAGCTAACCTGTTGCATCTATCACTTGGTTCTGGCCTGCCATTTTGCTCCACAGCTGAAATTCTCCCCATCCTGACACTAGGGGATGCATGAGACTACGCTTTGTCCCCTGACACAGCCATCCTGCTGCAAAGTTTCAGACCTTTCCTTATCTCAAAGGACAGTCCCAGCTTCCTTTGAACCCACACCTTTCTTACAGTAACAAAGAAACTGATTGCTTTAGGAAAACTATGGCATCTCTCAATTTCCTTTTTATTAGTTACTTTGTTAGGCTTTTTGGTGGCATTGTGCCAAGAAGGTCTGTCTTTTTACAACCAAAGATAAACTTGTTACTTAGACTTTTTTGGCATAAAAGTGGATTTGCATAAATGTGATTTGTTTTTCTGGTGCTAGCAAGTCTGGTGACTTAAAATGGAAACCTTTTTGGTTCTGCTGGTGCCCATTCCTGACCGTGCAAATCTATAAGTGAGGAGATAATGAAAAAAAAATATTTTTTTCTGGAAAAAAAAAAAGGAATTTATTAAAGATGTCATTTGACTCTGTAGCTGCTAGTTTCTCTTCTATGGCTTTTTAAAAAAATTGCTTATGAGAAAAACAACTATCACACCGAGGAAAAGAATTAGGGCTATTTCAAGCATATTATTTCACTGTTTCTTGCCAGTGGGAGACTCGGGGAGGGGGTTGGGGGTTTACAGTGGCTAGACAGACCATTAAATTGGTATTAAACACTTTTCCATATGAAGGAAGTCCCCTTCTGCCAAAAATCCAGGAGCAGGGAGATCGGTTTCAATGCAAGTACTGCTGGGATGGGGCTAGATAAACTTTGAAAAATTAAGGGGTCACTGGGGTCAGGGTGCAGGCTTCAGAGCCCGTCTGGCTGGCTTCCTTATAGACTCTTGGAGAGCTGGCACACCAAAGCAACATGACGTCCTGCATAAACATTTGATCCTCCTGACCAGTTTTTTCCGTGGCATTAACTTTCTTAACAGAAAAAAAGTATATAAAATTGACCAAAGCTGTTTTATATCAATTTTCACCATGCAGAGCCACAGAAAGATTCCTGTGTTGTGTCCAAAACAAAAGGGAGGGTGAAGGGAGAAAGAGCAGGTTGCCAAACTACTTGTATAGATTCACAAACTGCTCTAGTTCCTAAAATAGCAGCACAACACAACAGAGGGCTCCTCTGAAACTATGATAAAATGCACTGCTATTGATTTTTCACCTGGTTAATCAAATGGAAAAGATAAATAATATAAACCCTACAAATCTGGAAAGATGGAAAGGAATGCTAAGGTATTGCTTTAAAACCACAAATCAAAGAAATGTTAGGGGGCTGGCTAAATCCCCGAAGCAAAGAGAACCTGGATGGAGAAACAGTGTCAGGATTGGATGCTGAGAGACAGATCCTGGGTTGAACGGGGAGTTGGCACTGCATGACGAAGGGCACAGGTATACTTTCGTATTGCTTTTCTGTGTCCTTGGTTTTGAGGCCACAAGTCAGTCCCATGGCAGCCAGTACAGTTCCAGACCTGCTTAAGCTGCACGTTGTCCTCTGGCCCCTGGAAACCGCGGTATCTCTTGAGACCACTATGTGCAGTGCAGTCATGCTTTCTGTTTGGAAACAGAGATAACTAAGGGTAGCAATGTCCTGGCTAAATTGAGTAATGTGGGGCTGAAGCCTTGGCTGGCTGGCTGTTTTACTTTCCTGGAAGCCAGAGACAAGAAGAATTAAGGATTTGGCCCATAACTTCTATTGTTAAGAACATCTCTTCTGCCTGGCTTGGTTTTCATTCACTGCAAAACAATGTTTCAACTTCAAAATACTGATCTCAGTTCAGTAAAAACAAACAAGCAGAAAATCTTTGCTGTGCTGTTGTAAACTTCCCTTTTTACATGCTGGAGTTTTGTTTGGTTATGCTTTAACACAGGTGTTCTTCTGAGCCTGACCATGAGAAAGTGCATCAATGTTCCTGTACGTAGCTTAGTGTAAACTTAGCCTGCACTCTGCACGGGGATCCACCAGTGCAGAGCTTTGTGCTTGGAGGTAGCTCTGCTAATTTCCTGGGGAATTTGTGTGGTATATCTGTACAAGCAGATGGTATTGTAGTAGCAGAGCTTTACTCTGAGAGAATTTGGAGCCGTTAAATAG
Source organism: Aptenodytes forsteri (assembly GCF_000699145.1). NCBI lineage: Eukaryota > Metazoa > Chordata > Aves > Sphenisciformes > Spheniscidae > Aptenodytes > Aptenodytes forsteri. Next base: position 4,872,581 of record NW_008795035.1, read on the forward strand.
TGAAGCAGCTCAGGAGCCTGCATTGTCAATACAGGATCAAGATGATTATTAAATAGTCAGTGAAGCAGCTCAGGAGTCTGCATTGTCAATACAGGATCAAGATGATTTGTTAAATCTGCTGGTTTGTTGTATTTAAAAAAAAAAAAAAAAGAGTTGCTTTCTATTTTAAATCTGGAAATTATTTTTTCATAAACATAACTCCATTTGCAGAGCTGTTTCGCTGTTTCTGTAAAACAGTGGTGACTGCCCTCTTTGCCTACAGCTATACAACCTTTTCTGGAAGTCCTCAAGGGCTAGATGCTACAAACCTATGCCTATAATGTGACCAAAAAGCAGTTCTGTTCCCATAGCTGCATGACAGTTTGATCATAACGTGTAATGGTACAGGACTGACAGCCTGCTATGGATTCATACCTTTCATATGATCAAAATGTACTTTGGAGGTGATAGGCTCACATTTGGAAGCATATGCATTCCTCCTTAAGGCTGGAAGAAAATTCATTATATATTGGGGGTCTTTGGGTTTTATTGCAAAAAACATCCAAATCTGGTCATCTGAATAAAGAGGGACATTCCAGGTGACATTCCATTCTGCAATGTGACCCCTGGTCAGATAGTAATAAAGGAAGAGACTAACGACACAGAAGACCAGTGAATGCAGCACATAGGGGGAAAGCAGGATCAAATGACATGACAAAGGCAAGCAGAAAAGATTTAATATGTTGTACTAAAAGCTGAAAATAACTCAAGGAGATGATAAAATCTACAGCATGTGGGTGGGGGGAGTAGAGCTTAAAGAAAAGAGCAGTGGAGACCACAGAAATGACCATAGTCCGTTTTTATTTTAACCACTTACAGGAAGGTGATGAGTCACCTCTTCCAGAGCTCTTTGATTTATTAGTGAGGTGAGTTTCCTGCTATGGAAATGAGAGCCAGCAGAACTGCCAAAGAGGGAGGAAGAGTGTGCACAGACATCTTTGTATGCTCTGCAAGAAGGAGGAGGAGGAGGAGGCAACCCATTTGGCTGGGGAGAGGAACATGACAGAGACACAGAAGTCAGAGAGCAAGAGTTATGTTAGCCATCAGAAGGTGAAAAATAAAAAAAAATTGTCAGAATTTCAGATACAGAATGGACACAGGTAAATGAAGCATTCTGAATTTAACTTATTTTTTATGGATTTCTGAGTGCAGAAAATTTCACTCTTGAAACTATATTGCTCTGGTAGGTCACTGGAAGGTCAGCTGTCCAATAAGTTACGGAGCTATGTTAATTTGTTCCACATTGGGCCTGAAGTCTACAATTAGGTGAAACAGAATTTTATGGAAGCTTCTTTACTGAAGTAAAAGCTCAGATTTTCAGGTCCTGTCGTCTGCAAGCACGTTCTGGACCTGACCAGCAGTCCTGCCAGAGAGCTTGAAAACCTTCTGGTAGAAAGATATAGAAATATATATTCTTTTTTTTTAATATGATTTTCTTTTTAACGCACGTTTTTGGTGGGTTTTTTTGGTTTTTTAAATGAATATCTTTCCACTTAAAAAAGTTCTCAGAAGTTGTAACTGACAGTGAAGCCTGTCAAAAGGTTAAAACACTTCTAACAAAAATGCAGCCCGGTGGGCTGCATGCGTATATCTGCCTGTGTATTGTTTGCCCCTCTGGGGAAAAGGACAGGTCGCTTAGAGGCGACAGACCTTCTTCCTTAGCTGAAGTGCTTGAGGCTTTGAACTGAAGTATTTTTATACATAGATGTGTGGGTATTGTTACAAATACAGACTGTATGGGGTATTAGCAGTACAACAGGATAAAGCTCTGTGTAAAATAGTCCTGAATAATTACACAGCTGTAAATAAGATTGAATGTTCTCCATGTTCACTCATCCACACTGTCCAACATCCTTTCTAACTCTAGAAATTCACAACATCTGAAGCTGGTGTTCACAGAAAACCAACAGAAGACCAGCTTGTAAATGTTTTTGCAGGCTTGACGGCTTCAAACTGGCACCATGTGTTCAAATACCTCAGTTTCCATGAAGCTGGTTTCCATTCTGAGCATTGCAGATCAGGCCAGCCAAGTTATTGGCCAGGCATTATTCATCCTCACTGGCTTAGATAAAACATTCGTCATCAGCATGGTAATATTTGTTATGTGGGTTCATTTTATGGGTTTTTCTTCCAATTTCCTCTGCTTCTTCAATAACTCCTCAATTTCTTGCAAGCCTTAATTTGAAACTATTTAAGTTTATATTATTTCAACTTCCAAAGATAATTATTTGGCATTGAGTAAACAACCTCAGCTATGCACTTGCTGACATTCCTCCATAATAACTCTCTGCCCCTACATTATCGCTTATGGAATTGCTTATGGAATTGCTTTCTAATCCTTTTCATGGGTCTTTTTAAAATAGCTTTCTTATAAAATAGATAATAACATTTGTTATAAAATGAAAGTAAAACCAATTAAATCTGCCTTATTGTACTTACAAAAGATTGATGTGTGTAAAGTCTAACAGCTTATTTGGGGATTTTAATCTAAAAGTGTCCTGCAATAACATTCTCTTGTGTTCTGGGAAGTAACCGTAATAGAGAAGCCACTGCCTGCAGAGATGCTGAACTAAATTAAAGTATTGTGTGCTGGTATTCTAGCATCTGCCTCATACATTAATCTCTGGAAAAATGCTTGAAAATACGCTAAAGTAGCAGCCATTTCTTTGTTTAAGTTTGAAAGCCTTTTGTATCTGTTCTCATTAATGCTGTAGTGCAGAAGATTCACTGTTCGGTAAATGAATTGAACAGAAGCTTCTGCAAACCAAGAACAGATTGCGGTTTTCCCATTTCTGTCTCCATTTTATTTTTGTTGTTTGTAAAGGGTTTAAATTTGAGCTCTAGGGACGTAGGTTTTACTACGCTTGCTTCAACATATGTGTTCCCTGCTAGAAAGAAGCAAAATAGTTGGACCTAAATGAATACTGCAAAAATTTAAATATTATGCTGCCTGAATGATTGAGGATTTCTTACCCTACCTTAGTCTTTCTCTTGAGTTGTATTTGCATATATGAGACACTAAGTGTATAGTTTCTCTGAAAGGTGGGTTCTGACAATGCTTCATCTTCATTGTAAAGTCTCTCAGTTTTTTGCCTTTTATAACATTTTCACTCATCCAGCCCTGGATCAGAAACAATACCATGTGATTTACAATTGTATATGACATAAATAGTTGAAGCTGTAAGAGCAGCATGTAGTAAACAAACAGACTGTAGGCAGTAATATATTTAAATACAGGATTTTTATGCATGAATAAGCCGTGAGTTTATAAAAATCAGTCTGTTTATAGATAATTTAGGAATAGAAGAATGCTTTAATTCATGAAATAACTTATCTTCTCCAGCTTAAAAAAACAATTCCATGAAAAGCAAGAAAAAAACCAGTTGTGACATACAGGTTTGCCAAGCTTAGCCGTTGCTATTTCAGAAAATAAAGTATGCATTCATTAGGACAAGGCCTGCAAATAGAGTATGTATCTCCGAGTGCAGTCCCCTAGCTGCTGATCTGTGCAGTTGTACCTAAGCTGCAGGTGAACATCCTTGAACATCCTCCTGCAGTTGCAGCTCTGCTGGTTGCAAATGTTACTGCTTCCAGCTGCTTATCCCTTCCGCCTGCCTGGACATTATCCCCCTTTCAGAGCTGCTGGAGGAGCTCCTCGTGCAGCCACTGCTCAAACCATTTCCGACAAAGTGAACAGATTGGCAAAAAGGTGTTATTTAAATTGTTCAGGAGGTTATGTACGTGAGCAGTTTCACTAGCAGATCTGAAGGGACAGTTACGGCTGGAGTAAGAAAACGATGGGTGTCCATCACCTTGCTGTGACTCTGGCCCAGTGAGTAAGTTACGTATTGTCATGCCAAGTAAATCATCAGTAAGAGGAGAAATGCTGGGACGTGCATCCTGGCACACAGCATAGCCCTGCTTAGAGATGCCCTTGGAGTGTCTGGGCAATCGGGGCAGAGCGTAGGAAGGCCTTCTGTTATACAAGAGAGACCAACATCTATTTGTCAATCTAGCCTGAAAGAATGCAGGTGTTTCAGAAATAATGATTATGACATTTCTGAGCCTTTTTTTTCATTGTTTTTCTTCAGCCAAAGGTATCTGTTGAATTTGAACTAAATTATGTCCATAGTTTATGACTGATTTGAAAATGATTTTTATAGCTAAGAAACTAATTTCCTTCTCCAAACAAACAAAAAAAACCCCCGACATCAAATTCCTTCCCATCTGAGCCCTTTTCTGCTTCTGATGCCAGTTTCTTTAATAGTATATAACAAGCTCTGTATACCTCTTCGCCTCGGGTCTCGTGTACTTAAAAACAATACTTGCAAAGAAGGAGCTCTGTTAGGATAAATTAATATCCTAGAGTGCTCGCAATAAGAAATGCCCTTTACCAGTTTTAAGTAGGAATAGTAAAAGCTAGTTTTAAAACGCTTACAAAGGAAACAATTTGAAATGGGAAATCAGAAAAGGACTGTGAAGAGAAAATAATGAAGGGATTAGGAGAGTGTGGTAGTGTTTCAAACTGAGGTTCCTTATGTGTATTTAATTAAGAGCCAATAAAGTAGGATTTAAACGTATATAAACTAGACACAGTAGAAACTTGTTAATTTGCACCCTAATAATTTGCAGATTTTATAATTCATGAAAACAAAAAAAAATTAGAAGCTTCCTTCTGCCTCCCAGTAATGGTTTAAACCAGAGGCAACAGTGAAATAGCCTATTATTAACACTTAGTTTCTTTGGCAAGTATACCGGAAAGCAGTGGCTAGCGCATATGACTGTGTTCTAAGGGATTAACTACTGGATCATAGTTATTAATGTACCATAAAATGTATTTCACTTTATCTTTGTGTTCCTACTCTTTCAGACAGCACCCAGTGTAACTCCTTCAGATTTTTCACTGATTTGCAGTTGTCATAAATAAGCACTTGTGCCAGGTTACGAATGCAATGATTTGCAATAACTCTCAGGCGTTAAAATCACAGACCGCCACCACCACCAGACCAAAGGCCTGAGCACAGAAGCTTTTGAAAGTGTGCCTGGAAATTCCTGGGGATTGTTTGAATTTTCTCTTTCAGGAGGTTTTAGTCAGCTGGGGTGGGTGGCAGGAGGTCAGCTCTGTTGCTGTTGCAGTTCGCTGTGTCTGCGGGACGGTTCACAGTATTCGTGCATCAGTACAGGCGAAGCAAACAAGAATGATTTGGTTTAGGTGGATGTGAATTTTTCTAAGGTGAATCCTGATAGGTCAGCTCCTGCCCATTATTATTATTATTATTAATCAATATAGGTCTGATTTTATTGCCGACTCCGACTTGTGCAATATATCCAGATCACATTGTTCAGTGATGCAGTTTTAGTGTCTCTTCCTTTAGGCTTATTTACGTAGAGGGTAAATTGAATTTAATGTTATTCTGTGATACAATAGTTGGTACTAAATTAATATTTGACTGATTTTTCAGCCACTTTTAACCTGTTATTCTCATGTTGTGTGCAATAGTTTCAGCTTTCCTGGGTGAGAGAGTTCATACAGAGTCTAAGAAATATATTATTAAACCCTAGAGAAATTCCAAACATACTTCATACATTTAATTCATTAATTTTGTCATTAGATTGAGATGTTAAATATATTTTTATTTCTAATATTTACTTAAATGAATTATGAATCAGTGCTCATTTTTTTTAAATACCACCAGAGTATTATAGAGTATTTTAGAATATTTTCCTTTGAATTCCAGTTGTGTGAATTGACCTTGATGCGCTGCACCAGCTCCCCACTAAATCAGAAAAAACAAAGAAAATTGCAATGTGACTATGTCAGATGAAGATGTTCCAGTCTGTTTTAATCCTGACTCCAGTTAACTGGAAACTGTCTATGCAGTTATATGTAAAAACTTGGAGGGACAGTCCACTGACCCAAATTTTGTTATCTGCCGGGTAATTACAGCCCTTGTTATCTTCAGCAGGGAGTTACCCACGCAGAGCTCTGGGCAAAGTAGGACCTATTCGTACTTGTTCTTCTCCTGTGGTGTATTTGATTAATCAAACATACTTATCTGCAGCTTTTATTTTGCAGCTAGAAGGCCTGTAGCAAGGTAGAGGGAGCTGGCATTTGCATTGTGATTCCAATTAAGTTGAAATTAGCATGAACTTATGTTCAGTAGCTGATGTTTAATGTATGTTAGATGAAATGGTACTTTGATAACCTGACTCCAAGGATTGTTACGACATTTCTTGTCTGCATCCTACAACATGATTATACTGCAGTAGTACCATGTGATTAATAGAGTTAGTTCTATCTGGTGCTATACTTTTCTGGCATAGGGAACCAACCAGATCAGCTTTGAAGGCAAAACTTGTTTAAAAACAAACAAACAAAACCCTCAGAACCTAACCCCCCCCACAAAAAAAACACACTCAAAAAAAAAAAGTCCCCCCCCAGACAATTGGAACATCTGTCCTAGCTGTTGCGGTAAATAGCAAGGATCAGAACAATTTTCAAATAGTGTAAGAAATTATTTTTCTGCTTTATTTTAATCTATTTTGTATTTTCATTAAAACAAGGGGTCTCTTGGAAATAACACACACTAGAAATGCTTAGAAAATGCTTGCATTGCAGCTTATTGGCAAAACCCAACCAAACAGTAAACATTAAGTATTTCAGCCGTGCCAGGTGTTGCAGGTGTTGGCCAAGTCCAGATCCTTCACAAAAGGATCTATATTTTAGCATTGGTCTTTTGAGGAAATGTGAGTTGCTACAGTTCCATTACAGCTGCAGAACTGAGGCTCCAGCAAGAAATCGATAGGCCCTGGTGACTTAAATGCTTACCTTTCCGATGGTCTGTGTTTCTAAAAGATACCTCATGTTATGCCTTTGCCAAGGTTCATTTAAGCAGAAATTGGTTTGCTTGTTTTGTAGGAGTATTCTTCCCCCCAAATAAAAGATCAGTTCATCTTGTCAAGAAGTTTTCTTCTGCTACTTCTGTTGCAAATGGTACTGTTTCTCTTCACTATCCTGCTTTGCCTTTTCCTCCCACGGCCTGAGAGGGAGTCTGCTCATGCTGAGAGGCAACAGGAATCTGTTGACAATGGAGATATGCCCCAAAAAAGGCCATAATAGCACAAGCCAAGTGTTAGGAATTAACCGCAACATTCCCTGGCCAAAAGGAGATGAGCAATAAGACAAAAACATTATCCTGGCAAGAATATGCTCAAGGATGTAATTAGTAACAGTGATAGAAGAAAAGAACAGGTATGGAAACATGAAATTAAAAGGAGCTCAGTATGCAAACCTGCTCTTGATGGTCACTATTAGTGATTTTCAAAGCAAATATGACTGGGTAGCACCAACTTCGTTTTATTTAACTGCCAATCCTAATGGCAAATACCATTGCTGCCGTTTTCAAAAAAACATACTGTTTCACAGGTTGGCACTGAAAAGGCGTGGGGCCTTTGCTGTCCCATGGTGTTCATCTCTCCTGGAAGTTTAGCCTTCGACAATTGCTTGGGGACTTGTGCCACAGCTGAGAGCACTGTCTGTGTTAGGACAAACCATGCCATGTGGGCAGCAGTTTTCTAGCCTCCCCCCTTTGATGAAGCCAGGAGCCACCTTCATGCTTTAGTTTTAGAAGCATGGCTGACAAGGTAATTTATCTTTTATATATTTTCCTAGCATACTTGTTCAGCCAATTTTTTTTTATTGCAGGTTATAATTGAGCTTGTGTATCTTTGAAAAAATGTTTTGAATCCCTCATAGTAGTCAAGATATTTTTCGGTCTATTTTTTAACCATTTTAAAATTGTATTGCCTCACTAGTAAATATCAGTAATTTAAGATTTATGGGGTTTGTTCTTTTTCATATAAATGTTTCCCCTAGGATTAAGCTTGAAATAAATTACTTTATGTTGTTGCCCATTACTTGCATTTATGGGTAAATTAAAGTGTCTGGTTCCCTGTCACTGATTTTTGAAATGTTAGTAATTAAAATTGCAGAAGCGTTTTTAATGCCAAAGATTAAACATAGAAATGTTTTTAATGCCAAAGATTAAACAGATGTTGGTGGACACATTAGCTTTAGACACAGATTTGGCAGGTAAAGTTTAAGGTAAGAATGGCTGTTTCTATATTCTTTGTTTTTAGTTTTAGCTTTACTGGCCTTTCAGGTGCGCTTAAAAGCAAGATGGATTATGAAAATGTTTGCTACAATTTATTGGCATGTATCCCTAAAACAGGAATACACGAGATGAGAAACTCTTCACGTGGAGAGATGTGTGTAATGGCTGATATCAAAAGCTGTTCACCCATCCTCTATGATTATAACCTGAGAGCTGTTACTAAGTTCATTATAGCAGCTGAAATGACTCTTTTCCTGCTATAATCTGACTGCTTTGGGTTTTTGTCTGCACTAACTCTGAAGCTCATTCCTTATGCTGATGAATGTTTTCATATGGTCCTGAAGCTCACTGTCGCCCTGCATGTCTCCCCCGTTTCTCTTATGTTGCTACCTTGTGAGTGATTTCTCGTAATTACATCACATTTTTGTGAAGACACATTGCATCTTCTGTCCTGCCAGACACAGTCCTCAGTCCCAGTAGCTGGAGGGCAGCCAGACAAAATTTTGCAGTTGCTTTCTGAAAATCCCAGTGGCTGAGACCTCAGTGATGTTAGGATTCTCAGACATATCCAGATGTTGAGAATTCTTACAGGGCCCGTCCTGAGCTTCAAAATGTTCACAAATTCCTCTGAATAATAGGTGCACTCTGTCTGAGAACATGCCTGCACTGTACTGCTTTAATATCTATTCTATCTCCACTCCAGACTCCCTGGCACATACAAGTTTAGGAGGAAAAAATTGCTGTAAGCCATTTTATAGTCAACTAAATAAAGGCCAAGCCTCATCCTGGTATAAAAATACAGCTGATTAAAAGCTGCTCGAATGTATTTCTAGCTGTTTGAGATATTGTCTAAGTCCTGAAGCGTTGGCTCTTGCCATAACCTCCTGTACCAACCGCCAGACAAGGACTAGAGGATTGCTGATCTGATACCATGACATGTCATGCGATGGCTTCCTTGGGGAATTCTCCTAGAAGAGTTGAAGCTTGTCTGAAAACTCTTTTGTACTGTTGGAACAGTTTAAAGAAGCTGCCTCCCATCAGTGAGTTGAACCCGTTGTGTCTAACAGATGTTTGCACTCCTGTCTCAGAACTGCATGAATTCACATCTGAGCCTTAACCTGACAAAGCACGTTCGAGTGGGGTCCTTTCGCTTCGTGTCACTTGCTTTTCCACCAAATTTAGTCTGCCAGCGCATGTGCCAAAGCTGAGTGCTCTGTGCAGGGACATCCTCCAGTCAGCACCCAAGTCTCCAAGGGATCTCACAGACAAATGATGTAGTCTTCCCAGAAATTTTCTAATCTGACTACGAATAATACAGAGCGTGTCAAGAATGTCTGTTTGGTCTAGTGGAAGTGGCAGTTTCCCGAGTTGGAAGTTAGGACTTCTTAGGCTTTATGCCTGGAAGGGGAGAGGTGCAACCTGCTGCATTACTCTGGGGGGGTTATTCTGCTTGGTGCATCTGTTTGTGCTCCTGTTGTTTGCCTGTTTGTCGTCTTCCTTAGACTATGGGGTGTTTGAAACAGGGTGATTTATTTTTTTCTATTTATAGTAACCTGAGAGATGGACTTGTCCTTCATCAGAGCCTGTGGAATTTTCTGCACTACAATGAAAACAATTGAAAAAGGCACTGGAAGATACAGTATGCTGTAAAAACCATTTGCTTGCATGTTCTCTCAAATTTGTTTTAATCACCATGTCATTGGTGATTAAAATGTAAGTCTATATTTTGATATCAAAGTTAAACCTAACAAAATCCAATTTTTCCCCCATGATTTCCCCTTCTTCCTTTTCAGTGTTCCTTAGTGTCCTAAAAATACCCCCATCCTTCTGCTTTTCATATAACTGTAGGGATTGCCCTTCATTTTCAGGAAGACACCTCGGGGCTCAGTGGCTAAAGGAGTTTTGGGGGGACTTTTGTGTCAGTTGCCCAAGCTCAGTCTTTGCTGTCAGGAAGCGGGGCAACGGTTCCAGCTGATGCCTGGGGAAGCAGGGAGGCTGGTGCCCAGGAGGGAGTAGCTGTATTTGGATATGGGGCCTCACCTCAAACTTCCTCAGCAACGGGAGAATTTTATTCTCTGAGCTCTCTGATGTGGTCCTTTAGTGCTTTCTTACTGAACACACATTTAATTTTCCTTCGAACTGTCTGGTACATTTAGCAGTTGGAAACAGCTTGCTTTCATTCCACCAACTCTAATCAAAGATGTCATCCATCTTGTCTTCCAGGTCTTATTATCTTTGCAGTAAATTCATATACCTTTTGAAACTGAATATTATGCTCATGGCTTTACTTTTGCCTGTTCAGACAATTGTCTAGATAAAAAGAAATAAAATAATAATAATCTCATGATGTTTGTGAGAACATTTGCTTTCTTAAGGCATTTGAAGCTAATCTTATCAGGCCATTTCTCCAGCAGGTTTGTGATCTCATCTTTTATTAAACTCTGTCTGACCTCGCTTGTCAACAAAGGTCAGACATACTAGTTCCCTAGCTTCTTTTTTACTAAGCACCCATTTTGGTGCTTCTGTCCTGTTCAGAGAGCTACTTTTCTTCCAGCTGCATAACTCCTTTTTAAGGAAGGCAGGTGAAAATCGATCCCTCTCTGGAGTTCAGCTTTTCTTACTGTTAATATGTGGGCATGGTTTGCTCTGGGTGGTTTGCTGTTGCCTTTAGTTTTCCCCTTTCCCCTTCTCTAAGTGTGTAGCCTGATCACCCACTGCTAAACTCCAACTGTGACAGTTAAAAGGGTCTGCCTGCCTCTTTATTTTTACATGGAAGATAACAGACCTGTCTTAGCCACTCAGAAAACTACATGACACTTCTTGAAATCAGTGCTGAATCCAAGCCTTGGGTGATGGTGGTCTCTGGATGCTAGTTTCCCCAACTGGGAGTCGTTCAAAGTCCCCTTCTCTCTTACCCTTGCCATGTTAGTGAGCTGAGGGCCGTCTGTCCTCAGCTCCTACTGCTTTCTGTTGGATGGGGCATTTCTCACTTTCTTCCATTAAGTCTCCTGCTGGCTTGATGAGCATTGCAGAAGAGCTACAGGAGTGCCTGTGAGGCAGGGTGAGCGTTTTAGTAGCCTAGGTGTTGAGGTTTGTTTGCGAGTTGGACTTTACTTTTTCCGTTAGAATTTTACTTTCTTCCAAAAAGTAGGTTTGTTTTTTTTTTCCTCGCTGGGTCAAAGCAGGTCTCTGAACTAAGTGTGATGTGTCTGTCTTCAGTTGGGATATGGCTCTAGGAAAAAGGAGCTTCTCCATACTTCACTACCACTCTCATCCTAGGTGCATCCATGTCTAACCAGGAATGTTAATACCTGTTTGCTTCTCCAGCTTAATTTCTGACAAGTTTGGAAAGTAATTTCTTTCTTGTTGAGAATTTAGGATGTCGTATCATTTCTTAGAATAAAACAGCATCTGCAGCTATGAGTCGAAGGTCCCACAGCATTTCAGTTTCTTCTCTTGGAAGATATAGTCCTATTTTAGGAATCAGTCACCTGTCCATCTCTGTTGATATTGGGACATAATATTCATTTGTCATGTCTATAAAGTCTGTCTGTTTTGTCAGTAACATACACATGCAGTTGCTCCTTGAGCCTCATCTGATCACTGCATCCATCCACCCTGGAAATGTGTGTTAGTGTGTCACTGCTCTTGACTGGCACTTTCCTTTTTTACGTTGGTGCCTCCCCCCATTTATCAGTCATATTGTCTTGGGCTAACTCTGTATCCTTACCATCACTTTTCCTGTCTTTTTCTATCTTTTTACTTGCTAGTTATGCCCTGTTCTGGCTAACTTTATCACTTTTCCTGCTGCTGCTGTATTTATTGATGAATGGCTCATTTCACCCCAGGCCACATAATCAGTGCTCTTCTTCCCTTGCGGAGACCTTGAAAAATGTACTTGCAGAAATATTTAAGGATAGGACGTTTTGTGCACTTCAGGCCAAATTAGAGACACAAATCCCATCATCTTTAATAAGGTGCACATCTAATGTTTCATACAGCACTTTGAAAATTTATGTCCCTACTTCTGATTCTCATTTAGGTCACAAATTATCCCTGAGTGTATTATGGTTACCATTGCATCAGTGCTGTGTTTTTTATTTCATCCCACCTTTTTTTTTAACAACTCTTATCCTCTCTCTTGCAAGTAACCCAATTAATGTTTCTATTACATGTAATTCAGTGGCAAAATCCTTGTTGCCTCCACTGGGCACAGGATCAATCCTTACAGTTCTCTCTGTCTGAAGTCCTTTTTCCCTACTTGAGGATGGAGGGCTATGTGTGTTGTACGACGCAACGGGTAGGGTATGAGCATGTTTGCAGTTTCTGGAAATACTGCCAAGGCAATTGTCACATGCTGTTACTAAATATTGCATTTCTGTGGGTTTAGAAAATCAAAACAGCCACCTTCCCCCAGCCTCCCAATACGAGTTAGATGTAGAAATCACATCAATGCCTCCTTTTTAAGGTATAGTGTAAAAATACGAGAGCAAAAGTAGTTCAAGGCTGCAGAGTTCCACAATGCATTTATCTCTTTCTCTGCGTTTTTCTTGTAGAAAAATTGTAAAACTGTAATTGTTTTTTGTATAATTTTTTTTTGTATTAACCTTTATCAAATCTTTGTGGTGGTCTTATCTTGACTCTAGCTTTTAACCTCTTAAATGGCTTCCCAGTTTCTATGTGTTTCACTGCTTAACTTCATAATCAGGCAAACAAATCTCTGCGGTAGGTTGTTGAGGTATGCTTTACGTTTGTATACGGTGAGAATCGCTGTTTGCTCTGAACACTATGCTGAGCAAATGCTTTTGCTCTTTTTATTAAAAAGCTAAGTGAAAAATTCTGTTCTAAGCTATGGTAGGTGATGATTAATATGTTGAATGAGGTTACTGTTGTTTTATGCTATTGTTGAATGAGTGAAAGACGTGGCCGAAGTTTTAAAACATGACAGTCTGCTTTTGGATTTTGTGCTGGTTTTGGTAGCATGTTTGGGGTCATATAATATATCTAACACAAAATACATAATTTTGTGTCTTGAATATAACAATTGGTTCTGACGAATAACATTCAAACTTAACTGACACCTGAAGGCAAGTATGGAGCTGCTATTAACTGATAACTGACTGATAAAGGGAAGGAGGGGAGGTCTACTGGATTTACACAACTTCTTTTCTTCCTGCTCCTTTGCTGTAGGTTTGTGTCTGGTTTCTAGAGATGCAGTGAGCAAAGTAACCCCCTAAATGAGGACAGGTTTTGTTTCCAAGAGCAGTGCTGTTCAGCCCCAACATCTTTCCATGTGTTTCTCCCTTACCCTTCTCGACCACCTTTGCCTCCTCATCTGACAAACTGCACAAAACCATACCTACTGCCTTTCCTTTTGTGTATACTCACGGGGCATGGAGATGGCTTTTATTTTGGAATCATCACAGTTCCTCATGGATGAATACAGAGGAAAGAGGAGACACATTATGTGGGAACCTTGGTTTAGCTGAAGTCCAAGGATGCTATAAGATAGGGGAGAGGTATAGGAAGTAAGAAGAGGGAAGATAGTGGGATAAGCTGACTGGCCCTGTGATCTCAAACTTGAGGTGGTCGCCAGCAGCTTGAAGGGTCTGGATGTTTATGGAGACCTTAAAAGAAGTGTCTGGCTGAAGAGTTCTACCTCTACATGATCCCTCAGCCTTGCGTGGCCCTCCATCCCCCTAAACTCTTGAGAGAGGAGGTTTCGAGTACCTCCAGTTTTTCATAGCTGCGGCCTGAAGGAGAGAGTAAAATATTACTGTTGTCACTCAAAACTATCTGGAAAAGCTTTTTGTGGCAGTGTTGTGCCATTTCAATGACCATGAAACAGCGTAAGTATGCGAACTTTCCTCTGCTACTGTATTTCTATGCCCTGCCTTAGCTGTTGTCCATTACTTAGGCTGTTCTCTTTCAATATTAGTTTAAAAAGCATTTGACAGGCTGCCAAGGTTAGTTTGCCCTTGCTGCTCTGATGGCCAAGAAGGTAAAACAATTCTTATTCTTTTTTTCCCCAATTTTTTAGCTCTTTTTTATTGTATTGGTTTTTCAATAAGATTATGGGTTTTACTCTTGAGAGCAAAGCATGAAATAAAACAGTTCAATAACAGATGTGATGGGGATGGAACCTACTTCAGGAAAAGCAAAATTATCCTGCATTTCATAGTAAGTATCTTCTTTGCGTGATTTCACCGTGTCATCAGGAGTTCCCTGTTCCTTGAGTAACACATTACAGTGACCAGGTTGCTACAGTCTCTTATTCTCAGATTTTCTTTCCTGTTGCTTGCATCCACAAATGAGAACTCATGGCATTTGCATGGATGTAACATGCTTAGATAACAAACTCTCATCGTTCTCAGAGATCTGTGTTTGAGCTGTAACAACAGTCCTTGTCACGCTACCATCTCAAAGACTAAATTATGGGATTGCTTGTAATTCTTCAATGCATCAGACAATCTGATCTCAATTAAATTACCAATTGCAGTACAGGCCATGTGTAATACACAGAGACATCAAATCCTAGCTAATATGCCTATATTATTTTTAGATAGTCTATTCTCTTTATCTTCATTTTTTGTTGATTTCACTGCAGCTTTATAATTAAACCTGTCTCTGACATCCTGGGAAAAAAGAAAAAGTGCCCTGTAGTCATGGCCAGCTGGATACTGTCACGTGTTAGAAAATGTTGCTGCAATGATAGCTGTGTTACACGTTGTTTCTGCCTGTCATTATAATGTACAATGTCTAGGGATCCTTAATCCATAGAGTGTTTGACCTATTTGAGTGGATTGCCTTATTCAGTTGATAGCATGTATTATGTCATGGCATATTTGTGAATTTTAATTCAAGGATTGCTGGTCTGATTGCCTTCAACAGTTCTTTCTGTCAAGTCAATGAAAGCTTTTGAGATTTTGCTGCTATATTTGTATGTCATGACCTAATTCTTCATATACATTAAAAAATGGTCAACTGCATATAGATAGTACAGCAGTAATACAGTATATGTAGACATCTGTACTGTAGATTTACAAATTTAAATGCTCAAAAATGAGTAATGGTGCTCAAAGGCTAATTGCATGTAAAGTCAAGCACTCAGGGCTGGAAGCATCAGGATTAAAATTCCTACATGCAGGCAGGCATCTTCTAGGTATTTCAGAAGGGTCTAACCAGGTAAAGTGTCTAGCTTCTGTTGAAATGTATCAAAACCAGGGCTTAAACCATTATGTACTTTTGAAAATCCAGCCAGGTACTGAGCTGTATTTTTGGGTATCTGTATACTTTCAAAAGTAGCTATGGTAGGTGCGAAGCCTGTATTTAACTGGAAATTGATGGGATTTAGCCATTAGTGGTTTTTGTATTAGTATTAAGCGCTATATATGTATTAAAAAAAAAAAAAAAAAATCATTCTGAAGTACTAGGCCACTTGTCAGAAAAGCGGGTTTTGTTTAGATGTTTAGGGGATTTTCTCTAGAACCCAAACCTGAGAAAGTTAATTGGAGTGACTCAAAGTATATGAAGTTTTAAGTTCTTCACAGAAGTGAGGCACATGAATGTAAAACTATCAAGCATATAAAGCTCTTAAGAACATAAAAAACAGGTGTGTTTTGCTTTTGAATGACTAATCTAAATCCAAATTTTTTTTTTTTTCAGGCTAAGCATGAATTTCCCTCTTTTTCAGTACCGAGCCAAGCCTTTACTCTTTGAAGATGTCAATAAAACCACCTCAAAGTACCTCTGCCTTATGCAATGTTATTTTTGGGAATTGCTTAAAGGTAAACAGTAATATAACTTGGTGTTATGTGTTTTGCTTTTGAATGACTAATCTAAATCCAAATTTTTTTTTTTTTCAGGCTAAGCATGAATTTCCCTCTTTTTCAGTACCGAGCCAAGCCTTTACTCTTTGAAGATGTCAATAAAACCACCTCAAAGTACCTCTGCCTTATGCAATGTTATTTTTGGGAATTGCTTAAAGGTAAACAGTAATATAACTTGGTGTTATGAGGTGAGTAATTAAGAAATGAGAAAAGGCGTGAATTAATGTGCTGCCCATGAAATTGTAATTCTGATAATTGTTTCATTTGTAATTACATTTAGTTTAATCTGACAATAATACTGAGAAGCTGTGGCTTTTTAAATCATCCTTTGTTCGGGGGGAAAACTCTAATTTGTTTGACACGATTCATTTGCATCTATGCTTTTCTAGGGTTTTTTGCTAAACTTTGAATGAGCCACTGCCTTGTGCAACTAGATGCATTAACACGGAAGATAAGGTACTCCATTTCAAAAGGAAGAATGAACGACCAAGTTGAATGTGCACTGTTCCAGAGTTAATGGTTGCACAATGTATCTAACTGCACTATTATTGTAGCCTCAGCAACACTTGAGCTGTTCAGAATTCTTTGGAATGTAGATCAGTTCTGAGATATGAAAGGGGATAACTACTCCCCATATTTTACTATTGATGGACCTTTCAAATGAAATGTATGTGCTGACACCTCCGTGCTCTGAACATTAAAGACCTCAAATACGGAGAAATAGAGACTGACCTTGAGTCTCCTGTGCCAAAATTCCCTTTTTCTCTCACTAGTGTGCTTTGCTGCTTATATTAACTTGTGGAAAATCCTATAATGAAAGACAATATTCCTCGTGTTACTGTGACATTCAGTCTTGTGCCATGTAATGCCAACGTGTCATTATGGTGACTCCTTTGTTCCAAGGAACAAACTTCTTCTAATGAGTGGGAGGGAGAAAAACTTCAGTCTTAATGCTATATTTTCCATCGATCAAAAGTATTTCTGATTCTCAGCTGTTGCTGGAATTAAAATTCTGACCAACTTTCACTTCAATTCATGGTATTTAGGAAAAAATACTTCAAGCAATTTAGCAAGTATAAATTTTTTCCTAGAATGTTGTACAGTCGTAGGCATGCCAGGAAGTTGTTGAACTTAAATAAATGCAATCACATATTAAACTTTTCTCTGGTAATTTCAGGAGACAGCTTTATAAAGTTTTGCTCTCCTTATTCTTTTATTTTTATACAAGTGATGACAACAGTGGATGCTGAGGTACTACAGCAGCAAGGATCTAGAGGCACACACACAGGAATAGTCTCATTTAGATTTTAAATGACTGTTTAAGTTTTTAACCTGTGTCATGTTTTTCCTTCAATTATAGGTCTACACACTGTCATCTATATCTTTGTAATTGTACTGTGGAGGTGATTCTAAAGCGCTGTCCTTTATGGCAAAACAGTATGATAAATTACGAATTACTGAGCTCGGTGTATGCCAAAATGTGTATATCTCTGGCATTAGGAAAGCTCTGAGAGAGGAATTGTGTTCATGTTCTTCGGGTTTCTAAATATCAGAAAGGAATTTGTTCCACACTTCAGTAGGATAAAAGTATTGGAACAGTGTTTCAGTTGAAAAATTGAGGTTTTGATTAGCTAGTGTCCTGTTGACCAGGGTTCTCACGAGGACTTCCACTGTACAGGTAGGTGGCTTAAGCATCCTACGACTGGCTGATGGAGTCTGAGCCTGGCTTTCTGCTTTTCTGCTAGGATGCTCCACTCTGTAAATATCAATTCAGTCAGCAGTTTAGCCTTGGCTTCCCACAGCCAAGGTGACTGCACTAGCTCCCTGGTTTATGTAGTTAGACCTATTTTTCCGTTACTGAATGTTGGTTATTTGTGCAAAGGGGAACATTCCAAAAGAAAACATTGCGCAAGCCTCAACCATAAGAATCTGAATCCAGCAAAGGAGGGACTTGAAGCTCTTGTTCCTGTTTAGACAAAATCTCTACTGGACATTGTGCTGAAATTAATATTGTCATGAAGATGTCTGGGCTGGACCTGGGAATTTCCTTTCAGAATTGATAGACTGCACAAAACTCCTTGATTGACTTTACTAGTCAGAATAAAACATAATATCAAATGACAAGTAGAAAAAAAGCAGTGTTTTATGTTGCTTGCATTTAATGCTTTCTTTATGAGATATTGCCAACAAAACAGATCAAGATGTTTGAAAACCGATAACCTGAAAAGGTTGATTTGCCTGGGAAGGGAGGCTGTAATCTTCAGAAGTCACTAGTCCTGGAAACAAAGATTTTAATCCTTGTATTGGTGGATATTTTTTCCCATCTGTAAACTGGGGGAAATGATCATTTTCAGAACAAATTCACAATTTAAAACTGCAAGTTATAGTGTTTCTACTTAAAGACTTAACGATTTGCCATAGAGAATTCTATTGTACTTAAATTAGTATTGTGATATCCACAAACATTAAGCTAATATTGCTTGGTTATAGAAAGCAGATGAATACAATCAATCCATGCAGTGGAAAATGCAAAGGAAAAATGCTCTTCTAGTTTACGTGACTTTCAAGTGTTTTCACTTAGTCCTTCTAAGTGTGATCTCTCTCTCTCTGTATGTACGTGTGTATAAAATGTGATTGTTCCTATATACAATTTGGTTTTGGTAAAGGCTGTTTTCCTACCAATCTCATTTTGAATCATCTGTTTTCTAGAATTTCCTAAAAATCAACTGATTTTTAGATAGCTGCTGTTTACAATCATATGGCAAAAACATTTAAAGCAAGTGGAACACATCCCACTGGATTTTGTTGCACTGTTCAAAAAGCCTTACTGCAGTTTTGGCCTCTTGTATAGTGGATGTGTAGCATAGCAAGAGAAGAAAACACTTAGTAATATCTTAACTTTTTCACAGACTCTTGTACGCATGATGCAGGAATGAGTGTGATGAATACTGTGGATAACAGCCATCATTGTTTGCACAATGAAGCTTTTTATATTGTACAATTTATAGTTCTGTTGACCCAGTTCATTGCAGCTTTTTTGCTTCACCAAACTAATATTTGGGTTCAAATGTTCACTCTGATGTCAAGGCCTGATATTTTTACCTCTCCCTTTCTCTTAGTTTTATTGATTTTTCTAAGCCAAGCATTCCATAAATTAGTTCTAGTAAGAAGGCTTATTGTGGAATGTGATATAATTGGCAACTGATTGTTGATGTAGGAGATTTATGCTGGCCTTATAGTAATAGTTTCTTATAATTGGAAACATATGTGATTTCTAGTGTCTAGACTTGGGAACTTTCCCAGGAAGGAGTTCCAGGTGGTTATCTAAGCATAATAGGCCAAATGGCTACCACTTAAAGGCTGCAGACATGGGAAATATGTAAATGTTGCTGGCAAATGTAATTATTTCATAAATTTAAGTTTAAATTGCAACATATCCATTTACATCTAATGGTTTGACCAGCTGATTTGTTTTAGAGATTCATGCAGAATCAATGTTTAAAACTTGAAACTTGCTTTCTCTTGATTGC
The DNA here is from genome assembly GCF_000699145.1 of Aptenodytes forsteri. Lineage (NCBI taxonomy): Eukaryota > Metazoa > Chordata > Aves > Sphenisciformes > Spheniscidae > Aptenodytes > Aptenodytes forsteri. Next base: position 4,892,093 of record NW_008795035.1, read on the forward strand.
TCCCTAAACTGAAATAATGTAAAATACAGAGATGGGAAGTCCTTGATATGCCTGGATGTCAAAAAGCTTTTAACTATATCATGTGCCTAATTTAGTTGCACTAATGTATGAATGCTTACCTTGAAATAGCAAACAGTTACATTGTCATATTAATTAAATTAATTCTGTGAAATTTGGTTTGGTATAGTTAAGTTACGTGGCACCTTGACTTTTGTCTTCATTTGCTAGTAAGCTAATTTCTGGAAGGACCTCAGAAAGGAAACATGTCTGGAAGTTGTACAGCCTACAAAAGCATGTGGTGATTTGATATTGTCCTGATCCCAGTTTGCCTTGAACATGCTCTGCACGTTAAAACATCCCTGGAGAAGGAAAGCACAGTTGGCTATCCCAGCATGAATGCTCTGCAAATATTGTTCTGGGACCTGCACAGCCTGTGACTCACAACGAATATTTTCAGCTCTGGTTCTGACTGTACAATAGGAAATACAAAAGAAAATAAGTAATTTGCTGGGGCCTAATACAGTATGACTTGATCATTGTGGCTCACACAGAAGAGCTGCACTAGGAAATGTGAAATGTCCTCTCAATTCAGTTTTCATGTGCCAGATGGTTGTTTCTTGTTCTTGTTGTATTTTTTTTAATCCTACCTGTTAAGATAGCAAAGAATGACATACGTTATTTGGCTCTGCAGCCAAGTGTGTGGTCCAAATTATTTTCACAGAATGCCTGACAAAGTCTGCTTGCTTGCTTGCCTCAATCATTTTTCTCAACTAATTAGAAAAGTCTGCCAAGCATTGTTGGGCTAAGGCACTAATTATTCTCAAACAAATGTTTCAATTTTGCACAAGTTAGGAAGTGTCTCTGTTTTAAATGACTACATGCCAAGATGCCAGAGTAGTCAGAGCAGTTTCGTTTATCAATATGTCTGGAAGTCCCAGAGGACCAAAGAGATAAAACCATTTAAAAGCAAACGATCGTCTGCAGTCTTAGGTGCTCTTTTAGGAAATAATGCTGTAATACTTCTTTTTCTATATCTTAGCTTTTAATGAGAAGTAGCAGGTCTATTTTCCTTCTGGAAATGTTGTTTCTTGTGATATTCCTGACTGCGTTGGTCCTCAGATTCTCTTGCATTTGGCACTGAATTAAAGGAAGTTTTGTTATTAGTCACGCAAGGCTGGCCTATCTAATCCCTTCTCAGGTTTTATAGCCTGCTCATCACCACCCTTATTTGAGCATTAAAGAAGTTGGTCTCTGATGTCAGCGACACTGGAAAGTCTTTCCGTGTAAAACTTGCGGTTGAATTTGGCAATCGGAAGAAACTTGAATGGCTTAAAGGAAGTTTACAGCTTGTTTTCCAAGCAATGGCGCTGTACCCTGAACTCCACGCTTCCCTGCTCGGAAGTAGTTGTGAGCTTCCAGAATGGTGTCATCCCACCTCTGATCCTGAAATGTTTAGGTCATATCGATTTATTTGTGACAGGTTCACAGTCTGATAGTTTGGTGTGTCACTAATAGATATGTGCCTCTGATCAGCTATATCTTTGCTGATATGTTATACTTCTGCCATCTGTCTTTCCCGCTGTTTGCCCTTATCGCAAAAGGTGCTCTGTAAGAAGCAGATAGATTGCCATGTTTAGGAGTCTTTTTGGCTTCTGTTGGATCTGCCCATGTATAACCAACAAAAATCAGAGTTTCCAAGAACTGCCTTCGTCTCTTGCTTGAAAGTAGGGAGCTGCACGTTTTCAGAGAAGAATGTTTTTATTATGTTTCAAAGATGACAAGAGAAACTCAACAACTTATTTCACAGGGATAATTGAAGTGGTTTACTTATGAGCCAACTCTAGAATTTGTTTTGTAGATGCGTGTTAGTTCAAAATTGTTGGATTTTTTTTTTAAGCATATATTAAGGGTGAGGGAAAAATGAAAGAATTAAACCACCAGAATGGCAGGAGAACTTGGAACGTTTCATTACTTGATTAGTTTCCAGCAGCCGTCTGTGCCAAGGAAGAAAATGTGCCTAAATATTACAGTATTTGTATCTCCTTGAACAGTTACTCATACTAGGATAAATGGGCAGAAATAACGTGTATTTGAGTAACGGTTTATGTGTTTTCTTTTTAACCTCTCCCCTTCCTTCTTTTAGGGGAAAATACGGAACCTGGTGCCTGGATACTTTGTATCATTAATTGCTTGTTGCCCTTATCTGCACCCACTGGCTTAATTGCAATCTGTCTGCATAGTGTGTGGTGTGTGCTTTTTTCCATGAATTTTGATAAATTATTTGTAAAGAGGAGATATACTACATGGGAAAATTTACTTAGTCTGAAAAGAGTTGGCTGTAGACAGTCCTGGCAGCTCCTGGAAATAGCTGCGTTGCAGGGGTACACACAGACAGATGATCTCAAGTGAAGACATTGCAAACAAAACATTCCTGGTTCTCAAGTATGATGTAAGGCAACAAAAAAAGAACGAGCTGTGAATCCCAGGGTGTTCCTCAAAGTTCAATCCATAGTCATCTCCCACGCAGCAAAGAAGGTTTGAAGATAATGGTGTAACATGTTTTGAAAGACTTTTCTTTCTCTATTTTGTCCTTCTTTTCCTTCTTGTGCATTCAGTGCATTATTTGCTAGATAATTATCCCTGCTGATTTCGAGGTGCTGACCGTCCTTGGTGAGGATGTGAATCTTACCTGTACATCAATTACCTAGTTTTAACCAAGAAATACACATTAAATGTACTAGACTTTTGGTAGGCCGCCTTTGCTTTTTTGACATCTGACTGTCTCTGCAGATTCAGCCCTCTTCTGAGGGTTGGAGCAAGAGGGAGGATCTGGATTTGTTCAGGTTGGTGTCTGTGCTCCAAGACCAGTAAGGACCTGGTGGCAGTGAGAATACCAGGATAACTAGTCACGCAAGGATTGGCAACGAGTCCAGTATCCTCCTAATGATGCAATACCTTTGTGCCATGAAAGGATCACCCAGTAGGCATATAAACTTCCCAGGTCCGCCTTCCTCCATTTTAAGGATGTTTTGAACATAAAAACACTGCCGAGCGTTGTTAGTGTAACAGGGGATCCCATCCCATACATCAGTTTCATCATGCTCATTCTTCAAATACATTTTATGCATCCTCTATTCATATTTAGGAAGTGATAAAGACACAAAAGGGGAGGCTAAATTTTAACATAGTACTTTTCTTATAAAGGGTCATTTTTCATAAGTTAACAAAGTGGAATACCCTGAAATCAGCTCTTGTTACAAATGAAATATTACATGGACCCCCTTATACTCCCTCATAAGCAAAAGAGATTTTCTGGGGCCGATTCCCCACTGTTATCGACACTTTGGCATATTTAGGCTGATTCCAAATATTAGTCCCTGTACTTATCACAAGTCCTTCTCTTTTCATGAAAATGTCCTAAATGGCTTGATTCTCCTTTTTTTTTGTGTGTGTGTAAAATTGAAATTTATGGGTGGTCCTCAGGGCATGGTAAGTTCAGCTGCGTGTTTTTGTAGTATATAAACCTTTTTACACTGAAGCTCTTTAGTTTTATGGACAACCACAGTTTTTTTTAACTTGAAAAACTATACTTTCCATCCAAGAACACTTCCTAATTTGTATATCTACACATGTGAGTTTGCAGAAGTGCAATGGAAATCCAGTGGGAATAGCATTCCATTGTAGCTACATGAGTCTTACATTGTTTTAAATGAAGCAAATTTTATGATATGAAAGGTATTGTTCTTTCTTATGATTTGTTGCTACAATTATACTTGATTCAATAGAGACTTAATTGTACTTTATTTCTTAATTTTCTCCTTTTTGGAATAATTCCTTTGGAATTATTTTCTGATTTTTTTTCTTTTTTTCATGTAGAATGTTAGAATATGTGTAGTTGAAATAATTTGGAGGAGGTTTCCAAGTTTGCAATTTTTTATTCGAATGAAGGTTGTTGAATTGTGCTCTCAGCAGCTTGGTAGTTTCGCCCATTTGCACCGACTATGTGACCATAAACAAATATCAACTGCGAACTGATTTAATATGGCTCATCATTTATACCTGACCTTTTTTTTTTTTCCCTTTCTTAATGCAAACGGAGCAGGAAATGTATCAGCACTGTCCAAGGAACCAGTAAATTGTTCTTTCCATGGTGCCTGGGAGGGTGATGAAGTATCCTCTCAAGGGTCTCACTTACTCTTCAGTTGTTTATCAGTGCATCGGTAGAGTCTGTGTATTGCATAAAGTAATTTCCACATGAGAGAAGAGCATTCTCTTACATGTTAGCCATAAACTCACCCTAAGGGGCACGGAGTACAATGAATGTGAGATTTAAGTTGTCAGGTACATGGTTGCACATAATACTAATCTAATCACACTCCTTGTGATGGAAAAAAGGGGAGAGACAGAGGAGATTCACTGTTCCAGAGAGAGACGCTAGCATTGTACAAGCAGCAGGGATAATTCTTTCTGTTCTCTGGTATATTGGTGTTGCTGCTGTTGTGCTTGGCAGAAAGCATTCAACCTAAAAGGTTGTAAAGTTTATAGCTCTTCACGCTGTGTCACTATGTTGCGTAACCCAGTAGGGCACAGCTATGAAAAGTGATTTCTTGAAAATCTTGTCAATATATTTTGTCATTTCATGATTGATTGAACTGCAAACATAAGCTGTGTGTTTTAAGACAACACTTTTGTCTTACAAAATTATAGTCTGGAAACTAAATTTGCTGCTTGCTATAGGTGCTTCATTCTACTCCAGCAACCGTCCTTCTTTTTTCTTTAGCAAGAATGTCTCAGTCCCCCAACCTACAAAAAAGAGTCAGTGTGATGCATGGGGCTTCAGCTGAAAATGGATTTGGTTGCAATATATAATTCAGCAGTGGAGTGAGAGAGTTTTTGAATTATGGAGCTGATTTTAAAAGTTGACACTGGCATTAAATGTTCTATATTTGGAGCTCCTGCTTTAGTGGCTAAAATGGACATTTATAGATAGAAATAATGATCTGAATTCCCCTTGTGGGTTTGGCAGATAGGTTTGAAAGTTGTTTCATTTTTGTGTGTAATTTTCTTTTGGCAAGAATGTGTGCAGGGGGTGGTGGAGAGGTCAATATTTCTATGTTTACAGGTGCTGACAAGTTTTCTGAGATTTATTTTTAATTCAGCTTGTTTAAAAATTGCATGGCAGTGGTTTTTAAAATACACTGTTGCCAAAGATTTTCATGTTTACTTGTATGTGTATACCATCACTTTTGTGACAGAAATTGGCTTTATCGATGCGTAGGGTGTTACAGTTAGACAATAGTTAGTTAAATCTGAGCTTTCAAAAGTTCAGTTGCCACCGTATTTTATAAAGTTATGCATTCTGGTTTTTATATGTCATAAGAGCTACCAATTAATCCAGTTAGTAAGGTAACTACTTTTTAAAAAATGTGAATTTTATATTTAATCATAGTTTAAAAATTTGTTTTTCAAGTATTTGAAAAAGACCTGCTTTCAAGGTAGGCAAAATGATTGTAAAAGTTCTGGTTATTTCCAAATAAGATCAAATTTACATGGTTTATAAAAAAAAAAAAACAAACCCAAAATAAATTCATTTAAATCTTCACTAAAGAGCTAAGCTGTTAAGGCTGTGGTTAGTTCCCATGCCTTCAGGCCCTGTGGACTATACCCAGCACGGCTTTATTTGCCGTGCAGGTCCTCAGGGAGGGTGAGTGAAGGAGCAGAATTGGAGCCTCCCCTCACTCTGGCTGCTCATTTCTCAGCCACCGTTTGGGGGTACCAGTGCCTTCTGTTGCGTGGAGTGGTAACTTTTTTCAAGCATAATGTTGATAAAGCAAATAGCTGCAGTGATATGTTACCAGCCGGGTCTTCTCTTGGCTATATTGCATTGGTACCGAAAGTACCAGTGTCAGGGAGAGCCACCGCCTGTACCGAGCAGCCTTGCTGCTTTCCCAAAGGCACTCCCTTACTCAGCATGGCAATTTCAAAACGACTGTGGGCCAAGCATTGCAACTTCAACGTTTCTGTCATGCAAATGCCCTCTTACAATGAAATTCAGTTAGATATTTTTCTGACATAAAATGACTTGGGACGTGAAGCAATTACTGTTTCTGTAGGTATAATTACCCATAGCAGCCTGCACTTAAGCGGCTTTAGCCTCAAATCTTTGCTTGTACCCTTCCTTTCTGAAGTAGCACCTCTTCATGCAGAATTAGAAGTATCACTTGACCATGAACTGATCTAAACCAAAAACTTAGATTAAGAACAGTGCCAGTAGTAGTAAATGGTTACGCTGCAGGAATCATAGCCAGTGAAAAATTGGAATTTCTGAAAGGGGGGCTAGAGTCTTAATCTTAAACAGCTCTGGAATAATTGCAGTCCTGATCTCCACAGGGAAGGAGGAGGGGGAAACATTGATTCAGAAAACATGTGCTGCACTCCACTGTATAAATCTGGATTTCAAAAATAAACTTTTTTAGTATGCTTGAAAGTTGTTGCTGACTACTGCCAACTAGAAAATTTAATAAAGAGTTTAACTTTGTGCAGCCCAAGCCCGTTCTGCAAACACATGCTTTCCCGCTGAGATCAGAATGAGTATCTAGTGCAGTGTGCAAGAGCCAGACTGTACGAGCAGGCCTGTCTACATGCATCCCTCATCTGACTTCAGTTATTGTTACGATGGGCACAGTTCCACGGCTGTAATCATTGCAAAGAGCGTGTGTCCAAAGCTCTGCTCCAAACTCTATCATGCTGCTTACATTTTCAATTATTTTAGTAAGGCCCTTTCATCTGCAAGCTTAGTCTGTTTGGTAAATGGACTCATTTACCTTCGCAGTTATGAATCCTTTTATAGAAGGTGTCTTGTGCTCTCCATACAAATCTTCTAGTGTAGGATTTTATACTTGGAATTTAGCCCTAGCCCTTTTTGAAACAGCCTCTTAATAAAAAGAGAGCAAATTAATAGATTGTGTGAAAAGTCACATAATTTTCATTAGTTCTTTTTGAGAAGCTTTTTCAAATCTAAATTTAGATAGTTGAGTCTGTATAGATGGGGTGGATGGGAAGGGAGTTGAAAACATATTTCTGTTTTCAGTCAGGAATCCAGCTTTTGTCTAGTGATGTGTGGTGATGAGAGAGGACTGAGTCTGTGAGAGCAGCACATCAGGCTGCATGTCAGAGTTTGTGTTTTCAGCCTAGACCTTTATTCTTCTCCCAGAAGGGGCTCGGAGTACGGAGAAAGGGGTATGCTCGGCTTGTTTTGGGAGGAGTGAGACTTATGTAACGCTGAGCAGCACCAGTGCAGAGACGTGTCAAGCCACGTCCAAATCTGCTTAGCCAGTTACACCGCGACTGCGGGAACCCATAAATAAAGGAAGGAACGGTTTATACCACAGCCATGTGAGCAGCCATTTCATAAAACACCATCTCTAGCTCTATTCCTTCAAATAAACACCCCTTTCCAAAGTGGCAAACAGGAAGAATATGTTTTGTTTGTCAAAAGCTAAACAGACTAAAATGTTGCCAACCTGTCAAGAAAAGTTGAGGGAAAAGAAAGCGTCTTCCCACAATTTTGGTATAATGGGACCAGGGGACTCAGGGAATAGCAAGGAGAAGGAGAGTTCTTTTGGCTTTGAAAAACCGAGTGAGAAAGAATACCTTAAAATAGAGAGGCTATCAGTGATGGCATAGGACAGGAAGAAAGACCCATAAAATAGCATGCTTTGCAACTTAGGATAGCTCTGTCAAGTCTTTGAATTGTCCAAACTGGAATGAAAGGGATTATGGTTTTGCTTCTATTATTTTTTTACTTATCAAGGAAAAAAAAAAAAGGCAAAACCACAACCTTCACAAAAGGGCAAACAATTCCTCTTTTGCTTTGTGGTCCCAGTGCCCTCTTGTTCAGTGTGAAGGCAAGAGTCCAAGAGGTGAGATCATATACAGATATTACTTGGGAAGAATATGTGCTGACAATTGTTGCGTGAAGCAATTATTTTTCCACTGTTAAAAGAAGAGCCACTTTAGGCGATACTTTTGCCTAGAGACAATCTTGGCTTCTTTGCTGTTACTTATGGGGATCATACATCTCTTCAATGCCCAGAACAAGTTCTTCTCATTGCCTGCATCTCTGAGTACAGGGCACCAGGGCTACCTGTCCAACATATTGAGGCACTTCTGGCTTGATTGTAAGAATTACAGATTTGATTACCTCACACAAGCTCTGCAACAAAGTACCGACTGCCTATTCAGCGGTGTCCTATAGTTGGCCTTTATTGTGAGCCTGTAATGTTCTGTTTCTCTGGCATTTGGTCTGTATGTTCCCCATTCTGACTAATGCAGGGAAAATCTGGAGCCATACTTTCATGTCTCTCTTCTGATCGTATTTGTTATTCTAAAATAAATGCCACTGTGGCGGTGGTTTAGTTAGCAAAGCAAATAATGTCTTTTCAAATGAGTGAAAAACTTACCTTCTTTTATGTCTGATGACATAAATATATAATAGTTTGGGGTAGTGCTTTCCAGCAATGTTGCTTTTCTTGCTATTTCATATGCAACATGATGTGCTGTGTTTGAATTAAATTCTAGTAAACGTTTGCACCTGTCACAGGAACCACCATTTGTTGTCACAGCAATCAGGGCACTTGAAGAAGCACTGAAGGAAGTGTCTTCATAGGATCGGTGTAGTGGGTAAGCTTGCATACCGATTGCTCACTCCGTGCATAAACTGAACAATTCAGCCTCTTTTCTATACACATTTCTAGTACAAATTTCCTTTAGCAAAAAGCAATAGTAGAATAAAAAAATGAACTAAATCCATTTGGGAAAGAAACGTGGATAAACATTAAGAGGTTTTTTTCTGAATTAAGTTTTGGGATGTATGGTAATTATCTTTGAGTAAATCAAGGGTAGCACATAGTAATGGCAAGAAGACCTACAATATAAACAAGTAGCAGATGGATAAGGGTAGTCCTAGAGTAGCTAGGGGGAAAAAAAAATTGTCCATCCTTATCCAAAATACAGGAAAAGTAAACGTTGTCATGTAGCATTTGCCTGGAAGCATTTTGGGTCATCGATAAAATTTGAATGAATATCTTTGATTTTAAGTTTTGTTGAACACTCTTGTGCTCCAAAATAGAGTATTGCAATGCTAAGCTCCTTGACTCCTTTTTTGACTGGTTGAGGCTTCTTTTTTTCATCCTTTTCCTGTCATCCCATGTTTACAGGGGAGATATAAACAGTTTGTCTTAATTTTCCTATGGAGCCTCACCCTTATACAAGAACTAATACTGTAGATCCACAGATAAAATTCTGCAACCAAATGCATTCTCTGCTATCATGGGATTAGAGAGATGTGGGTGAAAGATTAGGCTCCCCTGAGAAACTGAGTACTTTTGCTTCTTGGAGACTTCAGCCGAAGTCTTACGTGTACGTTGCTGTTTGTGGTTTCGCTCCCTTTGTTTGGTTTATTTTCGTTTACAGTCATGATGAAAAAATGAAATGAAAATAAAAATGAAACAAGCACTAATGAGAGCCAATTGGTCTGTGCACATTTGTGTGTGAGAGAGAGTCCTGAGGTTTGGTTTTATTGTGTCAATCTGATGCATGAGGCTGGTTCAAGGAAACGGTTGGCAATAAGTGTTCTGCTAACAATAAGGCAATTGCATTAAAGTAAGACTTAGAAGACTGGGAAACCAAGAAAAGAAATGAAATTCAAATGTAAGGACCGCACAACATTCAAAAAAAGGAGAAAGTTTGCAGATGCTGTGGCTTTGCTGCTTATTCCTGGAGCTCTGACTGTGTGTTGCTGAAAAGAAATACTTGCCATGAAGAAGCATTTTGGATACGAACTAGACCATTTTGAAATGCCCATTTTGTAAAAGTTTATAGGGAAAGCAAGAAACCTAATAGCTGAAGTTTCAACAAATTGCCCCATTTGGCAACTATTCCCAACAGAAACCAACACCCAGGGAATTTTGCTTGGCACAGCCCACTACAATTTTTGTATGGCCCGCCTTTAGCTATGCAAAATCTACCTGGTTTTAAAACTGTAGCTATTGCTTGTAGGGATTTTAGGGTATTGGGGTGGAGGGACTCTGGCATGGATTCTTAACTGCTGTTCTGTTTTCATATAACCCCAGGTTCTTTTGTCCTAGAAATGTGAAATCCCAGAGTCACCTCACTTAACTGAGATGTTAAATTTAGGATCATATGTGTCCTAGATTCTCAATATAGTCAATGAGATATAAGCATCTCTGAAGGGTAATTTGACCCCTGCATGAGCTGAACCTGCCCCAAAAGTAACTTTTCTTTCCCTATATGCTTGTGAGAAGTGCTTATGACTAGACTCACAATTTGCACACCTAATTTATGTAGCTATCTTTAGGATTGTACCTGAGCAAGTATGTCTTACTTAGCTTTACTTCTTTAGGCAAAATGCCTTGTGGTATTTTGGTATACAAAAGCTTGTCTTAAAATGTCTGAAAAGTGTGCAGAGAATCTTTCTGAAGCTAAAATTCTGGCTTCAGCTGCTAAGCTAAGGCAGAGAGGGGCAGGATAAAGGAAAGCAGCAATAGATATTATGCAGCATGTAAGTCTGGGAGGTGCAGGAAGTTTGGATGTGGGGAGAGAGACCATAAATCCTCCAGTTTTGCAGAGATATGGGTCAGGGAACTTGCTGTCTAGTATTTGAGGTCAGAAGAAATTGGGGAGAAGGAGAAAGATGTGGTGCTGTTAGAGCATAGGTGAAGGGATGATAGAAAGCATAGAGCTGTGGTGAGGACAAAACACACAAAGAACAGAGATGTACTGTGCCCGTTGAATAGGGGGAATTGGGGCATGCTATAAAATGCATTAGGGGTTATAAATGATGTTCTTAATGTTTTCCACATTTAAAATAAAATAAATGGTGCAACCTCATTTTGAATACTTTGTGCAATTGCAGCTGTCCCATCTCAAGAATGTGATAGAAACTGTAGAAGTACAAAAGTGACGTGATCAGAGGGATGTGATGGCTTCTGTGCATATGTGATAGAAACTGTAGAAGTACAAAAGAAAGTGACATGATCAGAGGGATGTGATGGCTTCTGTGCAAGGGAGAGTTCAGTAACGTAGGTCTCTCTAGTTTTGAGAAAAGGTGATTAATAGGGGGGAAGCAAGATATACTGGAGCTACATAAAGTCAGGAGTGACATGAAGAAAGTGAAAAGATAGCAATTATTTATTATTTCTCACTTGAAATAATGATCTGGCAACACATAATTAAATTGTGAAAGCTATTGCTACAGGATGTTGGAGATGCCAAAATACAAATGGTTTCTTAAAGCGATTAGATAAACTCATGGAAAAATAGTTCATAAAGAGCCATTAAAGACACTGACATAGGGCTAGCCTCCAGCTCAGGAAGTTTCTAAACTGCAGGTTTGCTGAGAATTGGCAGGGCATACCCTACACTTGTCCTGTGTTCATACCCTTTCCTTAAGCATCTGTTTTGGCTGTTATCAGAGACAGGATACCAGGCTAAATGAATCTTTGGTGTAATCCGCTGCATGGCTTGCTTCTTGCTAAACCACACAATAAAGGTCTGCACTAAGTATCTACACTGTAGACCAGATTCAATTTAGCTCTGAGAGTTCAAACTTCTGCATACATTATTCTTTCATTTACAATATTATTTAATCACATGCATAAACCCCAATCTATTGGGCTAAACGCAGTGGTACAATTATGTCTCTTTGTTCTCAGTATGCTGTCCTGCAATGTGTTCTACATATCATGTTATGTTGCTACTGGCTCATGTTATGTGTGTTAACCTGGTCTATGCAAATCATCTTTTGGTGTTTCACCGTAGCTGTTTAATAATACTGACCTAGGTCAATCACCTTTAATTATCTAGAAGGCTTCTTTTTAGTGCTAGTATAACCTTGGAAAATTATTAACTAATACGTCGACCCTCATGTATAGGTCTCATGGAAGGCTGTTCCACGGGCAACTAAGTGAAATATAATGGAACTTCTACTATCTTTTTGGAGTTACTAGTTGCATCACTCAAAATAGTTTCTGCTCTAGCCCCCATTGCTCTGCCTTCTTTAGATTAGCAATATTTGTAGTCTTCTGCTGAAATACTGCTGAGAGAGCCAGAACTAAGTAGTAAGCATAGTGGAATGCTGTATGCATTCTGTAGCTTTTCTAGGGTTTACCCTAAGAAGATTTTTATGCCTGTGTGACAGTCACTAGCAGGCCAAGAAGCTTTTGTTTAACATTCTGCATGCAAACTGATCTTTACCTTAAAGTTTGGGTGGCATTTCCTCTGAATGTTATTCATTGGGGGGGAATATTTGCCCTTCCCTATGTATGTTTAGTATATATGGGTTAGCAGTCCCGCTGGTGCGAAGTAAATTAGTCCTGTCAATACCCTTTTAAATTTTTATTTCTAACGTGAATCCTTTTGGAGAATTGCTCATAGAAACCTGGAGTCATACAGGTGTATTTACTGCATTAGCTACATTTAATGGGTTGTTTACCAGCAACTCAAAATATGCAGAATTTTACATTCCTGTTGAGGGGGAGGGGGATTCCAATGTCTTGAAAACACAAGAAATAAAAATATTTAATTTCTTTCAAAGGAATGATTAGCTATCCTGACGACTTGGACGCTCTGTGTCCCAGGAGTCTGGAAAGCATGAGAATCCTTGAAGAATCAAGGTCACAGTCCATCGTTGTTTGGTATGAGTGAATCCCATACTGATCTGAAGCTCCCAGAGCACCCAGCTTCCTGGTGTTTGGCCCAAAGGCTATAGGCTCTACAAGCGCAGTGCTGTTTGCAGAATAGGGCAATCCCAGAGTTTAAGGCCATGGAAACTCAAGCTTTTGCAGCACTCGGAGAGGTAGCCTGGCAGGAAATTAGGCACTCTTCCATTGTGTCTGCTTGTTTTTCAGTAGACGTTTCTTGAAATAGATGTTTCCATGACATACTCTTATTTCAACAAATTGGCACTTCCCAACAAAAACACGTCCTGTTAGAATTCCCTAACCAGCTCTAAATCAGACATCAAAGAGAATGAATATATTTCTTCATTCTGGGATTATTACCGTTTCGTTCCCTTCTCCCTTTCCCTCCATTTCCTTTTCTTTTTAACTTATTTCCTCTGAAAGTAGATGCTGTGAACTGTTGCTACAGGAGGGTACTGGTTCTGATGTCTTTTGTGTGCTTCTTTGATCTGTGTTGTTGCAGAAGAAATTGCGGTGGTTGAAGGCATTCAGTTTTTAAAAGGTAACTCAGATGATTACTAAGATTAATTACTCTTGTTGTGTAGTTTCATGAGTGACTGTAGGAGCTGCCTGTACTTGTGTTTCTCTCTTACTCCTTTCATTCCGTTGATGTAGGGACAGCCACTTACACAAGCCCACTTTTTGCAGGACCAAGATTGTGCTTTAAGTGTGGAAATCGGGATTTTCTGCACTTTTTGTTTTGTTTTAGGGTGTGTGTTGCCCTCCCCCCATCACCTCTGGAAGCGTGGAAGGGTCTTAGCTAGACGTTATTTAATAACCACTTTTAGCATTTGCTTTTGAAAACCTTGGAAGGCTGCCAAGCCAAAGTAAACACTTCGTGTACAATCTTTTCTGAACGCGTAGGGAAACCTCACAGAGCCTTTAAAGCTGCAAAGTGTCCGAAAAATCAGGGACATTCATAATGTTTGTATATTGCTACAAATATGGTGATATGTGAAAAGCTGAGGTACGAAAAAAACCCCAAACCCCCTCTTCATTTATCCTATTCTAGGGATAGGTGTTGTTAAAAACACGAAGAGAGCAACTGTTGCCCAGAGAACAGAAGTGGGTTACAGCTCAGAGAAGGCTATTTGCAGGGGACAGAGAACACCAGGTTTGATCAAATGCCAAATTAATTTGTTGCAAGTTAGCTTGTGTAAATAGACATCATCTGAGACCTCCTAGTGTGTCATTAAAAGGGTAATATCAGTCATGTCTTACAGATGGGAAAACTGAAGAACGGAAAGATTAAGTGACTTTCCTGTGGTGTAAAAACAGGGCACTAACAGAGCTGAGAGAAGAACTGAAGCGTCTGGAATCCCATTTTTTTCCTCTGCTGGACCATGTTGTCTCAATTACAGGGATGAGAACACGAAGAAAACCAAGCCTGGGGTGCTCTTTGACTCTGACCTCATTGCATGCTATTCCTCCAAGAGAACTACTTCAAGGATTACAGCAAAAAAATGTGCTTCTAAAAGCCATTTTGATGAAATCCCAAAACTAGCAGCAGCAAGCAACCCTTTCTCTCTTTCTAGCTTGATAACAAGCCTCACCAGTTGACAGTTTATTTTCTTTCCAACAATCAAGTCTTGACTGAAAGAGCACTTGATTCTTGAGTAGGCAATAACAAGCGTAGGCATGGAGTTGTTGCCACTTGTGCTTTCATTTCAACACGAAAGTAGAAAACCAGATTTGCTGAAAATGAATTGAAATGTTTTCCTTAGCCTTCTTCTCCATGTACATCTATTTTCTGTTCAGTTTTCTTAAATGGCATTCACAGAAGTTGACAAAGATTCCCACTTAGTTTTTATGTCTTTTTCTTTTGGCTTTTCACTTTAGGCTTATATAACAAGGTAAAAGACTTATCTTTCTTTCCAGCTTTTGTAATGAGGTGAAAGTCTTGACTTTCTGTCCAGCTATGGAGGTGGTGAACAGAGGAGATGAATCTGAAACAAAAGTGTTAAATCTAACAGTGAAGTTCACATAACCTTACTACATGCAGTGAACTCAAATGAAGAGGGAGGTCAGTGAGCACCACATAAAACCATGCCCTTAGAAAATGTGGTTAAATCAGGGAATGCATTGCCTTGCTTGTGTCTGTAGTATCTACAGGGGAGAAAATACATAAATTATAGACTTGACCGAGGTACCTGCTTTGAAGGTAAAATAGGACTTCTGTGGAGCATTTGTCCATTCCTATTCCATGCAGTCTTTGCCCATTCCCAGAGCTAAACTGCAAACAAGGCTAATGGAGAGGTATGCTTGCAAGTTTGAAGTTCTGGGGGCAGGAATTGTCACTGTTTTGTACAGAGCCTGGAGCACTGAAGTGTTGGCCTTGGTTTGGATCCTGAGGGGTTACCGCACAGAAGTGTTGTGTGCCTAAAGGAATAGGATTACGGAATTACTACTAAACGTTCCCAGGGAGTGTCATGCTCAGAGAGACGTCTGGTGTATGCACATTCATTGGAGTAAAATACAGTTGTTGGCAGCTACCTCGCAAAGCTTCCTTTCTTAAAACTACCTACCATGTTTCACAGGTTGAGGAAACTTCATTCTGGATTAGTTTAAAACACCATAGCTCCGTTAATTTCTTACATAAGTTCATTTGCATCAGATGTTGCTCCCATCCCAGAATTTCCATACTGTTTGAATAGAGAGAGAACCTTTAAATCCCATCCTTCATTAGAATAAAACTCTTTTTCTTTTTGTTATCCTGTATAACAGGTGGTAATATAAGAAAGTGATCTTCCATCCCCACAAATTCTTCGAATTCTGCTTCTTAAAGCTGTTTTTTGAATCATATTTTCTAGCATCTCATGGGGTTTTGTGCAAAAAATCATCCTCTTCAGCATTAGGCAGACATTGACTGGGAAATCTCTTTATCAGTGGTTTAAATCAAAAGTAATTTTTTTTCCTAGAATCCATTTTAGCCTCCCGTACTGCTGGTTCTCAGTGTGAAAGAATCTATTTAACTGCCTGCTTTTTGGATGACTTTTAAAGTTGTTTTTAGATTTATACAAGGAGTATTTTGCCAATGAGTCTCTTCATCTTTACCACTAGAATGATTTTTAATGGTCATCCAGTAGTTTCATACTGAGTAGTTTCTTTCAGCTTTATTCTCCCTGGGGAGGAATGCACTGAATGGCTGGAAATGTCAGCAGCTGCATTAGCCGAAGCAGTTTAGCTGCTGCCACCTCCTAGATAAATCTTGCCCTTTTTCATTTCCGTGTTTCTTACTGTTTCCCTCAAAGGAAGAGAGCCAAAGAAACTTCCTGTCTGGCATAATACAGATTAGGAACTAAATTGGCAGCTATTATAGATGGGCATTTTTCTATTGATTTCAGGGTGAAATCCATTAAAACTGGCAGAAAAGTTGGCTCCATTTCCATAGATTCAACAAAATCAAATAGAAATATGAAGCTGAGAAAAAGGAAGGAATGCGTGCAGCTGCGTGGAGTACAGTCCCGCTCAGCCATTGGAAAAGTGTAATGAGGACCCTGGCTTCCTGACAGGGAAGGTACGTATGGCGTGGGCCCTGCCACTCCTCTTGGCTATTACTTGACATGCAGATGAGATTTAACATGAAAGTCAATTAGCCAGGATACTCATCCTTTCCTCCAGAGCATCAGATCGTGAGCCTAGTTGGAGACTTGAAATGAATTAGGTGAACCTTTGGTATAATTCAGCCAGGCAGTTCCTGTCTTGCCCTCACTAAGCTGATAAAGTTTGGCATTGCTGCTTAGTCATGTGTTTTGTCTGAAAATGTATAGAGCCAAGTCTTCTCCCAGGCATAAGCATTGCTGATATTAATTCTTATACTTGTCTTCGTTCATATGCACGTTGTGGTGATTAAAAATAACAACTAGATGGTCGGGGAAATTCTCTATGTAGTAAAACACACCTGCCAGCATATTTTGCTAGTTAGTTGACCTCTCAGGAAAAGTCCATGATGTTAAATATGCTTGTTTTTTTCATGTTATGTGATCAATAAATTCAGAATTCTGGTTGTATAACTCATCATGTTACAGAGAAGTATCACGGGTTGTTCCTTAGAATATAGCTTTGGATCTGTCCTTCATCCAGGTTTCCTCAAAGAAAGGAGAGATTGTGCTTTAGAGTGATAGAATTACATTAAACATACATAGCTGCTTGATTAGAACCGGGATCTTGCGTTCAAAGTTCTTGATATTTAATACTGGAGTCAGCATATCCCAGAGCTGTGCAGTTATTTCCAGTGCCAGAAATCAGTTTTTTCGGAAAGAGATTGTATGTCTTGAGTCATCAGCATGGATTAGCCCCCAGAAATGTTATTTAGTGTAATGGGTTATCAAACTTTATGGTTGCTTTCAGAATGGGTGTTTTTACAGCTTCCTGGTAAAACTGTAATTTGAAATTTGATTTTTTGAACTGCTAAAACAGAGCGACCACCTACTGCCAGGGTGCATATGTTGATAACAAGAATGCTGAAAGGCTTTTCAAAAAAACGTTATAACTGTTTTTGAGTTAGTCAAGCATTCAGTCTCGCAAGTTAGTTCCAGTTAGAAGGAGAATTCGATGTTGGAGACAAATGTCTTTCATGTAATCCTGTTTATTTAAAAAAATGTGCCAAGTACCTTTTCCTTGAGCAGAGGAGGATCAAACAACAGGAGATTGTTTTCAGCTGGTGCTCAGACTCAAAAGCTCTGTCTAGGTTTTTCTCGGTGCCACATCCCACATTTGCCCAGCCTGCATCTGGATTTTCTTTCTAAATTTCTGCCTGTCTGTGGCATTTCTGTTGTCTTTTTTTGTCGCACCCACACACCAGTCAAATCATCTTCTGCATAATTCAAATTCCTGACTGTTCTTTTATGTTCTTGTTTTGGCCTGTGACAAGCTGTATGTTAGGATCAAGGCTCTCTTTTTCTTTGTTTTAAATATACATATATATATAAAGGAGTTTGACTCTTGTGTTTTAAAGGAAGGATATTGGTTACAATAGCGTCTCCAGTAGTCTATTCTGTACTGTTATTCCTTTTCCTTAACAATGATAAAAGTTGTTAGATATTATGTGGTCAAGCCCACAAGAAAACAGATCTCTTGTGCAGAAAAGTTCTAGAATTGGGACATTCCCCATGCCCGTGCTTTTGTGAGCGCAAGGGGGATTGCAATGGGAATTGTTTGGTACTTTTTGAGTTTAACATCTGTATTCATCATTGAGAGTAAATGGGCGTTCCTTAGCTTTGAGAAAACACTCCACGATTCATCCCATCAGAGTGTGAAATAATAAACGCAAAGGGAGAAGCAATGACTTTAGGCCAAGGTCCAGAAATACTTATAGCCAGAGAAATATCTCTGACAGAAGTCTTTCCCTCCTTCAACCTTGCTCATGGGAGTAGTAATTGATTGCTGACCAGTACCAGCAAGTATGTCTGGGCTGCAAGAAGAGATGGGGAGCTGAGGCTTGCCCACCTCCTCCTGCGGTGGAGAGTTGCCGGGGGGTTGGGATGTTACTCCCAGGAAGGGATGGCTTGGCCAAAGATCGGGTGTAAATCCAGGTAATTTACTGTCATTCCTGTATTCATTCAGATATAGCTTCTACATATCCTCTAGGTCAATTTGCCTTTTGTTTGTAATATTACTGTTAAGTAGTATTCCTCTGGTTTGTACTACCTGTGAACGCTTCTTGGAGGATAGAGCAGCTCTGTGGACAGGAGAAAGGTGTGTGCAGCGCAGAGCAAAACTAAGGCTAGGATTATCTCCCAAGTCATTGTAGAGGACCAGGAATATGTATACATTGTCTTGAATGCTCATTTCAGAGATTAATTTCTTAAACTTTCTCTTTTCAGCGCTCAGGTTACAAAATGAGCCAGAATTTTAAAAAGGAAGATGATGATGATAATGATAATATGTTGTGTCTAGAAACTAACCAGTTCAGGTTGTGCTTCATTATTTACAAATCCCAGGCATATTTTAACATAATTTGTCCAAGCCAGGATAGTGCTCTTTTATCACGTTCCTTCCCCAGACCATCTTTCCTTCTTATCTAAATGTCCCCAGGTTCTTTCATCTCTCTGTAGGAAACTGTCAGATGGTTAAGTAAATCCAGCAGGCAGGACGAGTTTTTCAGTGGCACTCATGACTGAAGACGGGATCCCATCTTGCTTAGAGCAACCCTTGGGCAAACTAAAAGGCCACCCATTTGCAGCACCAGAATTGAAGTTTCAAATTGCTTTTCCTTGGCACTCTTAAGCAGAAAGAGACAAACGTGGCACAGGGCTCAGTTTGTTGCTTCCATACATACTTATGGATAACTTACTTTTGGGATATCAGATTTGCAATAACCTAAAGCCATTAGGAATGGTTCATGAACATTCAGGCATGCATACATAATTCATGTTAACTGAATGCATTTATGTGCACGCTTGTAAAACGGAAACAGGTTGCAACTTATTAGTGGAATAAATGGAATTGCTTCTTTATAGCATGTGTTTTATGCTTCTCTCTAATTTAAAGCTAGATCATTAAAACATAAAATTGGTTGATAATTACAATAAATATTCCTAGAATGTTTCTACTTTCCAGCTTGTACATAATCTTCTTTTGTTTCTCTTTAAAAACATTTATTCTATTTCAGATTGTTTAATATACACCATGAGGATTTCAAATCTATGTGCTTGTGGGTAACTAACTTCTAAATGAAGGCTTAAGGTAAAATGTCAAGTTTTACCTGAGTTAAATTATTTTTAGTGGAGATTCAATGAAAGGATTGAATCTGCTTCAAACGGCTGTTGCTTTTAGCTAAATTCCTCCTACATTATTAGACAGCTTTACCAATATTATGTTACAGGAGTCTAGAGGGAGAAAAAAACAAAACCGAAACATCACTTTCTTGATGCTGTGTTGAGTAAAAAAAGAGAAGTGGAAACATATGGGTTTTTTCTGCATAAAAATATCTATATTTTACAATCTAAATCCTGAAATGGAATAACTCCCAACCATACTTTTTGATCTACATGAAATGATGAAGGACCAGATCACGTGCAACATGTCGTTAGACTCATAGGGCTGTTTGTTTTGGGGAAATACAATACGTGCCTCAGCTCTACTAAGGAACACACAAAGGCTTTCTTAATATTGTTTTTCACAGTGTTTAAAAATAAAACATCCTTGCATAGTTACATTTCTGAGTTTCGCTGCGGTCAAAAATAATTTTCCCTATACTCAAGAATTAATGTAGATCTCGGGGCTTGAATTTTTAGCAGACTAATAGGCAGGCATGCACGTTTAAATCTTATTACAGTCAGTGCAGGAAAAGGTGTACCGTGAAACTGGACATTCACAAAGGCCTTAGTATCTGAGAGTCTTGTATGTCCACAATTTAAAATCTGAGCAGTTTTAACTCATCTTTCATTATTTAATTAAAAAAAATGAAAGCCACAATAGCCATTTCACATTTAATTTTGACCAAATGGATTCAGATCATAATGATTTATATATTTGTAATTAAAAAAATAACACTTTTGTTGTTTATTCTTCATATCAGTGCAGTACTACTTTACTGTTGTGATTAAAGACCACACGGAGGAATGCAGTTTCAAAGCTACAGCTTTTGCACAGAGTTAACTGAAGTTAGAGCAATTGGAATGACTTCTATTGATTCTATGATGTATTCTTTTATTGCTTTGCCTCAAAGTGAAACAATTATAAATCTTAAATCTGTGAACATTGATATGGGTTGTAATACTTTCTGTTCTTCTAATGTTCAAGTAATCATATTTACAGGTTTTGATGCACGAAGTTTCTTATACCTCTGTGTCCTCCCTGTTTTAAGTGAGTTGAAATACCGATGGAAAACAAGCAGAAGAGAAAATTCTGTGGGTTTTTTAAGACTCACACAGTCAGATGGAGCCTTCCCTTTTCCTTATGTCAAATCACATCTTCAGTATTTCCATCTTTCCTGTTTCTCCTTAGGATGAAAATTTCAACTAACAGTTTCTCCCTTACTCAGTCCAGCTTTATCAAAGCTGACACCCAAAGCTCCATGCTACATAGCCTTCCTGTTTAGAAATGCTCTAAAACATCCTGCTGTGGTGGTGGTGTTTTGTGGTTTGGTTTTTTTTGTTTGGTTTTTGTCTGAGAGAAATCTATAAGTTTACAAATACTTTCTCATGTTGTATTAATGAAGGCAGCTACGACAGCTGCCTGGATGCTACCTGGATATGGCGGACAGAAGACATGAACATTTACAGAAGGGTTGAACTTTGAAGGTTGGCTCTGGCATACAGTGTAACTAGTAATCATTGTAATAATCACCCCAGTTTTTCCTTGTCAGATTGGTTAATAACAACCCCGGATTATATGGCCATGAGTCTAATGTCTAGGTCAGACTACCCAGAATGGTTAGAACTTTAATTCCCTTGCATTAATCCTTTTGATGTACGTCATGAAAGTATAGCCTGTAGCTGTCAAATTACATATGCACTGTGAGTGTAGTCTGTTTAAGTTCAGGACTTAGCATCATGTATTCCAATTCAATTTATTTTTATACCTCATCTTTCACATAGAGGGTCTGAAAATGCTCAACAGTGAGAGACAGAATAATGAGATAATGCTTTACAGAACTGTGTGAAGTGACTTGCATATAGATGGCAAGCAAGGCAGAGGCTGGGCTTGAGTGAGAGAAGACAGAGCTGTAAATTAAAAGCAGTAGTAGTATAAATACAGAGCAATTCTGATAGAAGAATACACTTCTCCGTACACTTGAAGGGTGTATGGAAAAGGTTTGTGTTAACGTTAACTTCTATTAAGAGTCAATAGTAGAAGAATAAAGCTTCCTATATATACAGTGAGGAAACTTTGTGCTAAATAATATTTTGCATTACAGGAATTTGTATTATCGGGATTGAACAGCATGCTTCTAAATTTGTTACTTACGGGAGAAATATATAAGGATGGAAAGGTAAAAATCTTATGATAGCATCTGCCTGATGATAAGCAGAGTTCCTACTGAGAGGCTTTGAAGGCATAGCATGATTAAACTGTGTGAAGGAAGAAAAACATTAAGAAAGGGACCTTTAAAGGGTCATTTTAGATAAAATTAATCCTGGTCTGAGCAAGAGTCATAGTGACAATATGGAAATAGTGCTAAGCCTCTGGCAGGGAAGGGGGTGGGTGGGTGGGAAATAAAAATATAGGAGTGTGATGAGATGACTAGGGATCTTGGGTTGGGTGTTTACTCCCAGATTGTTTCATGTGTCTTTCATCCAGGACATGAGACTTTTCCCATTTCTCCCAACCTGCAGTATCCAGCACATCAAAAGGAAAGTAGAGTTCCCCATCATGGGATTTTATCCTGGTTTTGCTTTGTTAAAATGCGGTCTTTCCTGGTAAGGTCTGAGTCTTGTGATCTTTAGTGAAGTAGTAAAGAGAAGTTAAGTTCTTATTATAAGAGAAGGAGTTCTTATTTGAAGAGAGTAGTAGCAGAATCAGGGAGAATATTCTACCTTTGAACTGCTCTATAGCAAAAGACAATAAACTATAGCTTCACTTCCCCCACATTCCTGAACTACCTTAGTTGCATGTACACGACTTACAACGTAGACCAGATTTGAGGACTATGAATACATTTACATTAATTGGATAAAATTGATGGGCCAGGCGGAAACAAGCACAGAAGTTCAGGAAAAAAATGTAGTTGAAGGCACAGAGCCTTAAGCAGTGAAGAATGGACAAGATACAAAGCCTGAAAGAAGTACAAAAAAACTTCAAATGTAGAGTTTGCTCTTTGAGGACAGCATCAAAGGCTGATTGTTGGGAAGGACAGGCTAAATAATCAGTGCTGCCATGAAGATGGTTTAGGAGAAGCCCAGTATCAAAAAATAATAGAAAAAATTAAAAATGGAAGTCGCCCAAAGCCAAGGGGGAAAGTTTTGGGAAGAGAACGTTCAGAGAAATAGTCGTTGAGAAATGAAATGGTGATTATCTAGCCAAGAATTGTGAGGAGAAAGAACAAGTAAAGGAAATGGGGAAGGAAATTGGGGATGGAGAAAATGGGATGAGCAGGATGGTGTAATGGAGAGGGGATAGCCCAGTATAAAAATAATAATAATAGAAAAAATTAAAAATGGAAGTCGCTCAAAGCCAAGGGGGAAAGTTTTGGGAAGAGAACGTTCAGAGAAATAGTCGTTGAGAAATGAAATGGTGATTATCTAGCCAAGAATTGTGAGGAGAAAGAACAAGTAAAGGAAATGGGGAAGGAAATTGGGGATGGAGAAAATGGGATGAGCAGGATGGTGTAATGGAGAGGGGATCTTCGATAGCAGATGGGATGGAAAAGAAATATGTTCAAAATTAATTGTATCTCCACTTCACGTATTTTGGGCCATAGCTGTGCTCATTCTAGAAGCAAAAACTAAAGTCTTCCCTCTCCAATCAACAGTGGTTTTAAAAGTAGACCAAGACTTCTGACAAGATACAATCCATCTATTGTGAGCAAATCTAACAGTTCAGTACTTAAAAAACAGTGAAAATAATGTGCTACGTCTTCAAAAGTTGATGGTGAATTTTAGGATTCTGCCTTTTTTTGGATTTGCAGTATACGTCACCTTAAAAATTGGTTCGGATGGGAGGAGTACAGATACAGTATAGCTACATTAAGGGAGTGCATATTTCTGCTTTTATGGAAAAGTGGATTGTCTCATTTTTTTCTCTGTCTCTATCAGCTGAAAATACGAAGACCCACCACAGCAACAATATCATTTTTTTATGGATCTGCACAAGGCTGCAAGCCTTGCGCTGATTCTGTCAAACTGTTGTGTGACATTAGGCATGCTCCTGGTGATGCTCCGTTGGTGGCTTTTCTGGTTGCTAACCTCTATTGACTACATGTAGGTGGCAGCGTGAGGTGTTCCGTGAGACTGAGTCAATAACTGATTTTAGATAAAAAGCATATGTCAAATAATGTATTATCATGTGGTTCATGGTCAGAAGTACTTGGAAAAAAAGGCACAGCAAAAAAATAAAGTTATCACAGTGGGAGAATGCATAATAAGGAAGGTGTCAAGAAAGAGTAAATGGATCTCTTTGTTGAAGAGGAGAGGAGTCCTGCTCCAAAAATTGCCAACTGCTTGGTCGGTCTTTGCTGGCTTTCACTCAACTTCTGAAAAGACTTGGTTTTAGAAGGTAACCTCACTCTGATTTGCTAACACATGAGCATCTGTGTAAGGCTTTCTGAAAATTTTTGGTATACACCTTAATACGCAGTGTAGTATGCTATAAGGTTGAATTACCACAGAAGTCGTTTTATTCCCAAAGTACCTTTTATATAAATGAACTGGCTGGAAATCTTAAACAATTGTGGGGTTTTTTTCCCCAGTGATGAATTTGTTATAGGACTACAATATAACTAGTTATTAAATATTGCTAATATATTATCTACTAATAAAAAAGTCAAACTGTTTAACTTCATTATGCTAAAAACCCACAATGACCCTTAACATAAGTCCTGACATAAATTATTATTGTTTACACAGACCTCCCAGCAGTCTACTAAAAGCAGTTTGCCACTCAAAGTTTTATAGCTGTGCTGCTTGAGACAGACTATTCTTTTACATACAGTACTGGGCTGTAACGCAGATTATCAGCGTAACAGTGCATAAATAAGTCCCGCTTTCTGCTTCTTTTCATGATGCCACGTTATGAAAGCAGAACATACATTTGAAATAGTATCCTCTCAGATTACCTGGGCAAGGTTGCATCTTCCCTCTATCCTTTTTATCAATAACTTTCCCATAGGTGGTGTAAAATTGTAGCATGCTGAGAAAGGTTTTGGATCTAAAAGATTTCATCACCTTTAAATGACATTAAATGGTTGAGCTTAGTTAACACATGCACTTTCTGCTCTGTGGGGTAGTTAAAATATGAACTTAGCACACAGTCTAATATTGATTTCTCTGGGAAAGACTGGATTGATACTAGATAATGGTGTTGCATATGGACAGCAAATGACTTAAAAAAAACCTCCTCAGCTTTTTGACATTCACACTGCACTTTCAGCACGTTCTGCAAATATATCTGAATATTTGCTATCTAACCAAAAGGACTGCATCTGATACTTGTCAGAAAGTTGGTCGGCTTTCTCTTGGTGTCTCAGTGAAATGTTTTAGGTCAGTTTTTGCAATTTAGGGGCTTGGTTAGAGAAAGTGGTGATATACCCTCTGATATTCAAACAAGGAAGCCCTCTAATATACCTCAAGACAACAAAGTCTTGACTTTGTTATCTTCTGGAAAGAGAGTTAAAGAATGCTTGGGCCATCCTTTGGGGAAAGCAAAATCTTGGCTTTCTGTTCCTTTGCATCGCTAGCCCAGAATCTGAGCTGTACCTCTACAAAAACATGAATATAGTCAGGAAAATGTCAGGGAATGCCAAAACTTTGGTTGATGTTAGGGTTGGGAAAGGGAGGTCAGAAGAGCTACGTCAATGACTAGCGTGTGGTGGGTCAGTCCTTCAGTATCCATTGATACTGAACTTATCTTAAGCTCTTTTTGTATATTAAACCACAGACCTAGTCAAAGGACCAACTATAAACAATTTGCCTTTGTTAATACTGTCTCTTTATTGAGATTTTAAGTACACTCTATGGAATAAAACTCTATATAACTGAGAAGAATATAGTTTCTCCTGGTTTTGGAGCCTTGTTGTTTTGCAGTAAGCTTCAGCCAGTATTATGGTAAAGTGGCCATATAAAAGAAACGGTTGACCAGCGGATAATGAAAACCTACCAGTAGTAACAGGATGGAAATGTAAGCAAGAGGTTGGAGATTTCCTCTGTGGCATGTGGGATATAGGGGGCTATAGTTAAGACTGGAATGAACGTTGGCGTTAGGGGTAGCAATAGAGCCTCGTAAATAGTGAGCTGAATAACTTCCCTCAATAAAGCCTGAGCATCCTTATGAAGAAGCT
The DNA here is from genome assembly GCF_000699145.1 of Aptenodytes forsteri. Classification (NCBI taxonomy): domain Eukaryota; kingdom Metazoa; phylum Chordata; class Aves; order Sphenisciformes; family Spheniscidae; genus Aptenodytes; species Aptenodytes forsteri. The sequence continues at coordinate 4,917,794 of NW_008795035.1, forward strand.
ACCATAGCGCAGTCTGAAACTATGGGCCTGATCCAGAAATAATTGAAAGAGGATCTTTGGCTTGTGCTATATAGCAGTTAGACTAGATGATAGGAGTTGGCCCTTCTGGCTTCAAATATATGACTATTCATTTCTCAAAGGATCTTCTTCATCAGCTGAAGAACTCTGGTAACTTTTTTTCTTTGTCTTGTAGATAGCCATGTTTGGGGTCTCCTGACATCAAATTCTTAAAAAACTGAAAAAGTTTTGCAAAATGCCAAATCAAAACACCTAAAAATGAAACAAAACAGAAATCTAGGCCTCAACACTTAGTGGTATTTTTTCATGGTTGGGAAGCCACTGTGGAAAAATAAGTTAAAAAAATAATAAAAAAAAAATCTAGATTTCTAATCCAGAAAACAGTAACTTCATCTGATTTTTTTTTTTTTAGACTGTAGCTGTATCGACTGTGTATTTATCACAGATCTGCAATGCACGAAGTAATCTGGGGTTTCCTTGCCCAAACTCAGATGTAATAGAGCCTCCAGATAATATTCATATGTATCGGAGCTTTGTTGAACCTTACCTACAACGAAGCAGGAGGCATTTGCTTACCTTCAAGTTAGCTAGCACAAAGAAAACTTGTATTTAATTCAATTTGGAGGAAAAATAATCACATACTATATACATATATATATTTACTAACTTTTCCTTAAAGACTCAAGGCTTAAATGACTGTTCATTAGGTTTATTGCCTGAATATGGTAAGTCTACAGATAAAAAGCTGCCCCATTGAAATTGGTTTGAAGATTGGCAGAAGCCCATAGGTGGTGACTTGGTCAATGGTGTATAACTTTTTGAATGCATAAGATTACCTTGTATGTTAGGATAAACAACCATGTGGATTTTCAACTGCATGCTTCTATCTTATATGTGGTGACAGAAGTTCAAACATTTTCTTATTTCTTTCTGAAAATTGAGTTATTTACTTACTACATCTTTAAAATAATCTGGACTGTCTTTTCAGAGATTGGGGTTTTTTTTTTTGAAAAATATATTGATTTTGTTTTCCTTTCATAATTAAAAATTAATGTAAGTCATGCCATAAGGGCCAAGTTAAGAATCCACTCAGGGATATATTCACTCATAAGGAATAGTTGTGACAAAGCTTTCTTTTCTCTGAGGGTTTCATCTAGTAAACCCTGAAGCTTTGGAAGTGGTTACATACTCCAGGAGGCATATGCTAGTATTGTCCTGCTTTGAACAACCTGAACTGCAAGTGTCTCCTGCTCAGGAAACCCAACCCTTTTGTTATTTGCAGCATTGAGCTGCACAAACCACACAATTCCTTGCCCTGCTGAAGTGTCAAGAGGAAATCTGATGGGCTGTGACTACCAAAAGGGAAACTTGAGCAGAAGGCTATGATTACCACTAATATTCTCAAAAAGATACCTTGGGATCTTTGACCTTGTGTGATTAAAGGTCTCTCTTTAGTATCTACTTCATCATATAACATTTCTGGTGCTTAACAACATTCTGGTGCTTTGGTTCCGTACCAACTCCAAGGGAAGAGTGCCATCTACTGAAGTACCAATTCTGTTTCCTGCAACATCTGTATTTGCCAGTTTCTCACCCAAAACAGTGACCAAATCCTGCCTTGCTTATTGTAAGAAATGTGCGAGGATCAAGGCCTTTACGTGACACACCCACATATAATGTTGCAAATCTGGATGAGATTACTGCAGCATGGCACTTGCTAAGAGATTTATTTTAATTTTTTTTTTTCCAGTGTGGGCATTGGAACTTGTATTTTAACATGCTAATTGTAAGAGACTGCAATAAAAGAGAAGTTAGTAACAGCCCATGTAGCATTACTATTATCTGACCCTGATTTGAACTCTTCACTGCTATAAGTGCTAAAATATACTGCTAATGATTTCTTTGGAAATATGCTAATAATTGATGCAATATTTCAGTTTTAGTCTCATAAAAATTAGAAATGTCTTTAAAAAGAATTAAACCAATGAAACTCCTCATGCTTGCCGCTAGATGCTCAAGTGCATTTCATCGAAGTCTCTCATGCAAAAAATGTCAATTATCCTTCCATAAATATGGATGAAATAAAGTATATATTTATCCCATAAACTCTTCTATTCATTCCAGCATGACTGAAATTGCAGATCTCTCTCTGTTTTTTCCTTCTAAAATCTTTCTTTTGGCAAAGCAGAGGGAAAAAATTCCATCTTTGGACACATGCATGTTCACTTCCAAAGGAAAACAGGACAACTTCAGTTTTGTACAAAAACTGACTCTCACAGAATGAGTATTTTGGATGCCTTTCAGATAGAACTTCAAACTTTTGTTCCAAGTTGGTAATTTGGCTCCTCGTGGATCATTTGGATTAGAGGATGACTATAGCAACTTCATGGAACTAACCCAAGTACCTCCAAAATGTAAGGCTTTATGTTTTACATGCCTTTGCTAGAAAAAAGAGATACTGAAATAAAGATTAAAAGAGGAGCAATGAGGGTCATTCTGATGCGAAAAAATACTTTGAGAATTCTTTAAAAGTATTTGCTTAGATTCGCATCACAGTCCTTTCGTGACCTTGTATAAACAAACTTCTGCATCTGACAACTTGAGGTCTTTCCTTTAGGCAGTTGCTGGACCATTTGTACAATTAAGATCATTCATAGTTCCTGTCACACTTCAGCAAAATCTTCTGCAGACACTCCCTCAAAATTTGGCAGAAAATAAGATAATGGGCATGAAAGGCGGTGGGAGAAGAACATGTAGAAAAAACAGTTGCAGAAACAGCAAATCTATATTCTGCCCTTTTTTTTTTTTTGACGTTGGCAGGATTTAACTGTCACTGTGCAAAGTAGGCAGTGCTGCTTTATACATCCAGCCTGACAGAAAATTATCTCCAAGCAAAATCAGCAAGATCTTGCGTCACAATTTAGTTACCCCTGTGGTCTAGCAATACTGGGAACTCTTGCCCAGAAAATTCTCACTGCTTCAGTAGTTATATGTTCCTTTGTATTGTGCAGTGCATTTTCTAAGAGCCCTCACAGTTTGCAGTCAGTGTACTTGAAGTAGGGCTAAAGTGGTTCTAAGTGGCAGGTGGTTCTAGATATTCCACGTGTTGGACAAAGCAGGTTATGACTCAGCCATAACAGAATCTACCCATATTTCTTCACCTTATTTTTGCACTCATTTAAAGGAATTATCTCCTGGAGCCACTCGTGTTCCTCCCAGGCAATCAGAGCCACTGCTGTAGCTCTGTACTTTGAGGAGGGTGCGGAGGAGACCATGGTGTAAATTAGCCAAAATGCTCACCCTGAGGTTGGGAGTCCTGGGTAAATAAGTATTTAGGTTCTAATCTAGCCCTGTTTTTAGCTTATCTACATCAGCACTGCTTCACGCATCCTGAACCGGTTATTTTGCTTTGGGAAAAGAGCGGCTTGACATAACCATTTTTATTTTGTGGTGAAGCAGAAAATTTGGTAGAAACAAGCTGTTATAATGTGCTTTTTATGCCTTTTTCTTTGCCCTCCTTCATAGTTTCCATTCTTAGGTTCTCTTCAGGTGAGTTCTTCTACTGATGAAAGCTGACGGGTTTCAAAGGATGCTCAAATAGCTGGTTCTGATGAGATGGTTACCTTTTCCAGCAAGCGTTGGCTTGAAATGCACCAAATCTTAGCTATCTTCCATAGGGATCAAGGGCTCAATTCTAGAAAACATTAAGGCATCCAAACACTTGTGATTGCAGTGAGATTACTCATGGGCTTAATGTGCTTAGTACCTGGCTGATTCATGTTTTAATAGGAGGCTCTTTGTGCTGTAGAAGAGGCTTGGCTCTGTCTCTTGTTAGGTGAAGTTCACTAGTAAGGCTCTTATCCCCAGACAGCCCCTATTTAGGGGAAGATTCTATTTATAGAGGAAATTCAGTGATTACGAGGGAAAATTTTATGCATGTTTCCTTTATGTCCTTGTGTTGTTTATTTGGAGATTTGTCTTTTCTGATTATCATAAATATGTAGGTTGCTAGAAGTGCTTTTATATGTCACGCTTCTTACTCTATGCAAGAACAAACTGATGCTTTATTCTTTTTGCAGCAAATTGTTTCTGAGTATAGATGGTGCAGAGCATAGAATTTCATGTGTTTTCTTTATTTCTTTGCAGAAAAATGAAGTGACAGGTGCTTAGCCTCATTTTTCATGCTAGCTTTGCCATGCCATTTTCACCAATAATGAAGGCAGCTGCCAGAGCTTGAGGAAATCAGGCGAAAAATTCAGCTGGCAGGTAGACCCAGTCACTTAAAGAAATGTAATCTTATGTTAGCAGATGGTAATTAAAAGGCAGAAGAAAAAATTTTGTCTCAGTTTTCTGCACTGTTACATCAATTAAATCTGCAACAGAAATGCAAGCCGAAAATATAATTTATTTTCATGTGGCTACACAGTATGATTGTATGCAAATCTAATGATTTGTTTTGCAAAGACAATTGCAATTTTTTAAACCTAAGTAGAATAACCGATCATTTCCAGAGAGTATGTGTATGCAGTAAATCTTCAGTCTTCAATATGCCAAATGCAATGAAAAGCATCTTCTCCTTGTTTTGTATTCATTGTTAAACCTCGAACCGGGTTCTGCTGTCTATGCGCTTCCAGCTTTCAGTAACATCAGTTTTAATCCTAACAGTTCAGTAAATCTTAGTGTGGAGAACTAATCTAGCTCAGGCCTCAGCAGGGGTGCATCCTGTTAAAAGAGAATATCCAGAAAGTGCAAGATTGAACCCGGTAAGAATTGTTATGATCTTGCAGGAAAATGGTGTTTCAACTCTGACAAGATTCCTGAGGATTTTCTGTTGTTCCTCCTACTTGCAGACGTCTAGCTTTGCGGGCAGAGCCTTATCATTCCTCATGCTGCTAGGATCATGAACAACATGTGCAAATCAGTTGAAGTGTGAAATAATTACACAATTAAATCTCATTATGGTACTGGCGAAACTGAAATGCTGGTGTAGCTGTCACTGTTTCCGTAGCTAGCTTTGATTTGCAGGGGTTTTATGAGTCATGCATAAATATTCACCCAATTTTATAAAAATTCACCCAATTTTGAATGTTACAGTGTAGTCAAACTTGAATGATGTTTTACTAAATGCAGTTAGTCATTTTTAAAAGACATGGGGTGGTTTAGTTTAAAATTGATTGAATGACTAGATGTTTATTTTGTATTTCTGCAACTCCAAGCCAGGTATATTTCTGGTGCTGAAACCACATGTCCTTTCCTACCTCTCTTGTACAAAGTCTGCATTAAAGATAATGAGAAATAACTAAGATATGTTGCTTAAAAATGCAGTTCCTAGTTGTTCTGTCCCCTTGACAGATTGCTGATGCCTCTAAGCATAATGGAAATTTTATCTCTGTAGCTCCCATTCTAGTGAGACTGGTATAGCAAGCAACGTTTTTTTAAAATAGTTTTTCTTAAGTGTTCAGTTGAGCAGAAATGCAAACACACTCCTTAAAGCTACAGCGATCAGAAGTGTCACTTCAGATCAACTAGTTAACTTCAGTTGAGTCTGGTGACATTCCTGCTCGTGTAAATACATAAAAATAGATAATCGTATAAAGATGTGGGATTTTTTTAAGTTCTTATGAGTAACAATGAATATTAGTTTTGAGTCCGAGTCCACACTTATTATGCATTTGCCCATGGAGTATCTCTAAACTTTTGCATTTAAGAAAATATGTAATATTTCAGTGAGGGATTTCACTTAAGCAACTTTACTTAAGAGAGAGAAAAAACTGGGGGGAGGGGGGTGGACACATCTAATTTATTGAGGGACAACCATAACTCTCTTGCCAGGTGCAAATTTTCATGAGTGGGATCACCAGTCATAAGAAGTGGACGGGCGCCAGACTCTTCATTAATGCAGCATAGCACAGAGAAACCTGCAGGAACAGGATAGCATAGAAAGCAAATGTGGGGTCACAGCTCCTGATCTAGATTAGACTGATGGTGACTAGAAACACTTTTATCTCCTAGCATGGTCTCTGAGGTTGGATTTTGCTGTTTTTTATTCCAGGTCACAAAATTTGCCTCGTGGTCACTGGTGATGAGCACTGATGTTCACAGGTGGAGCCTGGAGGCAGTGGCAGAAGGGGAGCAGAGACTGCAGTTCCTGTTACCCCCCCAGGTAACTAAACAGGCAAGGTGAGCAAGGAGCAAACTTCAGCTTCTCCAGGGCCCAGGTGTTGGCTTTTACAGCCACAACAGGTAACAAATCACTTGGTGTACATCACTGAAGGTGTTGCAGTTGTGGGCAAGCAGAAAACAGAGCAGTGGAGTTTGACTCCACTAGAAAAGCCTCCGTTCGTGGCGTCTGGGCAGCAGCAGCTAGCTGAGCCTGTGCCTTGGGATGTCCTCTACAACTCTCAACATGTTTTCTTTGCTCTTGCCACCATCTTGACCCACGACGCTCTTGGTACTCCATTCCTTGAGCTCTTGTTCCCCCAAGACTACTGCTATTGCCATGTGGCGCAGTACTCTGAAATGTGTTTGTGTCCAAGAGACCGCAAATACATTTTCTCTAGAGACCTAGGCCAGGGCTGATTCTTGGACTTGTCTGAAAGGTTAGGGCATTTAACCCATCCCCCCAAATACCAGCTTTTAACTTCCTAGTGTTTGCCATGTTTGCTTCACCACGTTATTGAGTCTTAAACATTTTTGAGTATCAGAGATTACAAAGGAACAAATAAGTAAAGGAATTAGCACGTAAAAGTACAAGCGTGAGAAACTTTCTCTGCCTGCTCTTTGTTAAATGGGGGTGCGCTTGATAATGTTGCTTAGTATTTCTCCTTTTTTCAGCAGCCTTATCATTGTACTTTGGCAGCGAGTAAGGTACTCCACCACTGTTAAGCCTTTTGCTTTCTCTAGAGGCTGACTTTTAACCTCTAAGTTGTTCAGCCACAGGTTTTAGATCTGGAAGCTGTGTTTGTACTTGGCTTTGCCACACACAGCAAGTCTGTAGCAGACTATGAATTCCTGGGGTAGCTGGGGATGTTCATTATTGTCTGAGAAGCCAACGCTGCTGCTTTTGAAATTTTATCTGTGTCCTCCGAGAAAAGATCTTTTTATATACCCAAAAGGATAAAAACCTTTCAGTTAAGACCTTCCAAAAAATGAATGCTGTATTCCTCCTGCTGGGACTTTGTGTGGAAGAGGGAAACAGATGCTTCATTTGGTTTCTCTTCTCACACAAAAATCAATGAAGAAGGTAATATAAAGTCAAGATTTTGAAAATGTGCAGAGCAAATTCAATGCATTTACACTGGGCATTCTTTAAAATACTTAAATGCCATTAGGAATTTTGTGGCCTTAGTCTTAAAGTGCCCCATTTGGGGGGCCTAAGAGTCTTGAAATGCCGAACAGCCTTTCTTGACAAACTGGGGTTTCTGGGTGTGTCACATCCTTCACAGAAATCACTGATAATAATAAATAAATATGGGCTTCAGTCAGTATTTATGCCCTGTCCCTTATGAATCTTCTAAGCAATTTTCTTCTCCGTTTTCAGAATTAAAAGACAGAAATGGTGGGAGAGGTTTTGAAAATGGCAGGGGTGTTTGGGCTAGGAAATGCTGTGGTCTGAAAATAAAATCCAAGGGGTTAAGTAAGCTTTTAAAGAGGGAGGGGAAGTGGGAGAATAAGAAAATAGTTTGAATTTAGCTTGACATTTTCTTTTATAATACTTGCCCTCAGTCAGCTCGTGCAGCGATAGTAATTTCTCAGCACAATGTCAGGTACATAAAGAAATGTGACAGCCTTCCCTGCTAACCCAGGCTGCCTGCTAGAAATTATCATTCATTATTATTATAACTAACCAACTCCAAGTCTGATCCCACTGCAGTGGCACTGAAATGGCAAAAATCCCAGTCACATCAACAGTATAGGCTCAGGCCTGAAGCTCTATTATTTAAAGAAATCCAGTGGTGATTAGTGACCGTAGTTCTGTTATTGTACCAGGGATTTATGTTCTGGTTTTTAATGGAGTGTGTTAAATGAGGAGCTGTAAAATAGTAGCTACTATGAGAAAAATAGTTTAATGTGATCTTAGAGTTTTGATATAATATTTTACCAGATGTAGCCATTCAGTCAGTAAAACAGCTTTTCTTGGAGAGCATTCTGCTCCAGTGGATAAACTTCCATAATTGCCCTGCCACCACAATTAAAAAATATCTAGACTCCTTCATTCTAGTTTGTTCAAGCTGATGAGAGACGGATAAGATGGAGTTTCAGTGCCTGTGACATGTTGTTATCACTTGGCAACATTCAAATGCAGAATATTTCAAAATCAAATCTGTAAGTCTGCACATTACTTTGAGGAAATGTGTCAACAAAATGCTGTCAGCTCCTTGCCTCTTGACAAGCTGTACAGATTTCAGACTACTCTGAACCGTAGCTTGTCCATCAAATCAGCAGATGTCCTTTTTGGCACTACACTATTGGTAGCGCAGTTAGGTTGGTTGGTGGCTTTTTTTAAAGGCAGGAAAGAGATTTTGATTGTAACTGAGGCCTAAGATCTGGTCTCGATGGAGTAGAGATGAGCAAGCAAAGCTTCTTATGTATCTGGCAATGAGAAGAAGGAAGCCCTGAAGACTTTCATGCTTTGCTCATTTGATTTCAGATATGGATGGGGTGTGCTGAATGACAAGAACGGCTAATTGGAAGCTGCTTCCCTCAGCCCTAGAAAAGGAAACAAATGCTTAGAGCACTTGTTCATACTGCGACGTGTCACATATCTTGATGGTTCTTACTCCTCTCATTGTAGTATGTAATTTTCTACCATTTCAAGAGGGACAGCGCTGAAACAGCACCTATTTTCCAGCCTGAGAAAATCTTCTGCTTGCGAGGCACTTCTGGTTGCTATTATCTCCACTTCTTGTGAAATGGCTTGGCTGGAGAGGTTCAGCTGTTTCTAGTTTTCATTGAAAGGGACTATAAGACACAGATTCAGCAGGTTTAAAGTTTTTACATGCCAGCTTAATAGATTGTTAGACTGAAGCATCTTTTCATGAGTTGAGAGATGGTAGAGTGCATTTCTCAGTTAACTGCAGGTTTACGTGTGTCTTGCGTGCGTCCTGGTGCTGTACTTACCTAGTGCCTTTTTGGGCCCATAAGCTGCTTTTATTCCCTAAGGCCACTGTGTATATGCTTCTCAAATAACACAAAACTAAAGACTATTTGTAGCCTACCAACTAAAGGTTTGTAGAAGAGAAAGTTGATCTTTTCCATCATATGGATTCTTAAGTTTTGCAAAATTTAAATGGGTTGAAACGCCTTTGAACCGTTACGCTTTCAAGTATACTTATTTAAAATATATGTGCTTTGACTCTCTCTTTTGTTTGTAAATTAAATCTGATTTCCTTACATTCTGTAATAGCTTGCAGTTTTCTTTTTCCTGGCATAACAGCTCTTTCTGTCTACCCTTCAGTTAGTCAAAGGTAGAACTCTCTCCCTGAGAGAGAGATTAGTTTTTCTCACTGGAATTTCATACTGCAGGATGACAGTCTTCTCTGGCACACAGTAAGCTCACCACCATCCACAGTATACATGAAATCATAATCAAAGACAGATGCCTTTGCCTGTTATAAATAATCAGTGCTGCTTGCATAGGCCAGGAAAAATCCTTGTTTAGACTGGTCTTACTTTCTTTCTTGGACCTCTGTATTTCCCTTGGCCTTCCCTTTTTTCATCTTTTCTCTGTCTCTAATTCTAGATATTTGCCTAAGGAAATAAAAGGAATGGGGAAAGTAGATCTTGGCACTCTGAATTCTCGGTGGATTACCCTATGGAGTGAAATTAAATACACATGACATATAAAAGGGAATGGCCTTTTAATTTATAGCAAAAATCCCAGTTCACAATAAATCCGTTCTTTCCTGTTTGTTCATGTGCATGATGAGAACATGTCATATGCTTCTGTGAAGCTGATATAAAAGCTCTTTGTTCTGTGTAGGATTAATTTTTTTGAATTGGTGAAAGGTTCTATGTAAATATCAAATAGCATTGTGGATACACTTTTAAATTGGTTATCAAATTTACTTGCTTTTCAGCAAAACCCAATACAGTACTGTCTATTTTAATAGCTTCTTGTAAAGACATGGTCCTTCCAACTACAAATTGTCCTCAAGTACTGGTGAGATTTCTGAGATGTCAGGACTCAGAAGAGAGCCTCTTTTGGGTAGGATTTTCAGATCTCTTTGTGGAAAAATTCTGCTCCAGAGGTAGATGCCATTACGAAGTTTTAGCCCCGGGCAGTGCACAAAACACTTCTTTTTGAGTTTTAGATAACGTTTTCAGCTGCAGTCACCACCCTACCAAAATGCTTCTTATTTAAATTTTCTGCACCGTTCCTGACTGAACAGCGTGTGTGAATGTTTTGCTGTAGTGTGTTGTATTCTAGGCTTCCACATTCTTGTCCTGTTTTCTTTTTTTCAGGAATGTATAGTGTGATGAGGCAGGGACTGTGAAAAGAGCATCGCACGACTAACTGGTTGCTGTTACACAACCAACATGAAGAGGTCTAATCCTTTAAAAATCTGAGCACTGCTGGGTTCGAGTTCTTGCCATGTCCTGTGTTCTTACAGGAGTCTGGCAAAGGCCTGCCAGTAAGAAATGAGAACATCTTCTTCTTTGCAAGGAGGGTCAAACAACGTGCTTGGGGTATCAATTTTACTCCATTAGATTATTTTGCTGCAGAAATATGTTTACAAAGTGCACTGTGGTCTGATCCCAAAAAAACTGAATTTGGTAGTGCAGAAAATCATGATAATTCTTACACCATTCATCAGCAAAGCCTTCTAATATGGAAAGTAATTTAAAAAAATATCTGAGAAGGGCCGTTGTGATGGAACAGCAGGATTTTCTTTTTAAAATCCCAAGGGTTTACCATAAAAAAACACCACTGCCAAAATGGTTTGATAAAATTCCAGGCTGATCCCCTCCTAAGAGAACCAGCATTTTCTCCCCAAAGGCCAGCTTTGCTCATGATAAAGTGGGGGTTCCCCCCCCCCCCCCCCCCCCCCCCCCCCCCCCCAGTGGTACATACGTTTTTGAAGCCAGCACCATCTAGTGGCTGCAGCATGATTAATGGGTTTCGGTGGAAAGGGTGGGTACTAACCACCTGCAAAGTTTTTCAAA
>NW_008795035.1:4929024-4948744 GCF_000699145.1 Aptenodytes forsteri
CCCCCCCCCCCCCCCCCCCTTTTTTTCTTTCTTTTAAAGCATATGGGCCAATTCCACTATTAACTGCTAAAACTCTTATTTTCCCATGGTAAAAAAGAAATTGCTGTGGTTGCTTGCCCGTTAGTATTTATAGTTTTCTCCTTTACCGAATGTTTTCCTCCTCTGCACAAGACCATAAATACATTAAGGGGCAAAGGAAGGTATGATCAGTTTGCCTTTGACACATAGACTCTAAAGCTTGCTGACATTAGTCATGTTAATAATTTTATAGACTACAGGTTTTCTTAAGAGAAGCATCATCGGATTCAAGCAGTTAATCCACTCATCTGAGAAAACACCCACTCCTGGCATTAAGGTGACTTATCGGTACCTGTTGCCACGAAAAACATGCCAGATCGGTCAGATGCGTTTAAACTGACACTTAGATTTCTGTGCATGGCAGTCAGGCTTTGCCTGTCATAATTTTGCCCGGTTTTCCACTTCTCTGGGAATCATTTAAGAATATAATAATACAAATCTAATGAAGTGAAATCCCTCAGCTTCAGCTGCCTTGGGTAATATCTTTTTTATTTCCCCTTCTGCAGTAAGAAGGATCTGACTATATTAAATCATTTATATTTTCCTCTCATTGAATATACAGATGGTTAGCCGTGCAGGGCACGTGCAAGGAAAAGCACAAATCAGTCTGTGTTTGCAGGCTGGCTCTATCTTTTGTAGCATGTTCAACTTTGACGCCATTCCCTGATGATATGGCTCTAGGGAATGAGAACCCTATGGAGCAAGCTACACTCTCAAACTATCACTGAAATTCCTGCTCTATCTGGAATGCCATAGAGTCTTTTTGAAGCCTTTGTGTTAGAAAGTGGCATGTTTCCTGATAGCTGATACCCTGTGTTTTGGATAAAGTCATGGCAGAAATGTCACACTGAAAAATTGCCCCATGGATATTTACACCCATTTAATCATCCACCGGAGAACTGAGGCACATATCACTGGCGATACGAACGCTGTGTGTTGACTTGCCAGCTCTACTGGATGTAGCTTAATCATATGTCTAGGTTAATAAAACCAAAACATAAACTGTGCTCTGGAAGCGGTTTCCTTTTTTTCCCCTCCTTCCCTTTGTCTGTCTTTCCACCCTGTTGTTTGATTTCTCTGCCTCTGATAAAATGACAAATTAGAATGGAAGCCAGTTAAATCATTTTATTAGGGAATGCCGAATCATATTGTCTTTGGGTCAGGGATACAAACAGAAGCATCTTGTCCAGCAGCATGAATTTCACTAGAATTTTGCATAAAATCCATTCACTTAAACCAATGCAACCTGTTTAAATGTTTGTTCTTGTAGATGCAGTAAACCCAGCTGATAAATATTTTAGGACAAATCATGCAGTTACTAGATTAAGGTAAATGGCTAAAGGAAGTTTTACTATAGTTTATGCTTTTGTGATTGACCAGCACAAGCTACATCCCTGTAAGCTGGCTGTAAACACAGTCTGCACCTCCAGCCTTTTTTGAGGCTCTCTTCCATCAAAACCGGGCAATATAACAGTATCCTTTGTGGTGCACTCTGGACATAAATAAGACTGTTGCCGCTGAAGCAGTCCATCAGACAGATTTTTGTGAGCACACAAAAGGTACAAGCACTTACTTTCTAGTTAGTAATTGGATATTTGGCCTAATGCACTATGTTTGCAATCCTTTCAATTAACGTCAGTTGAAACGAAGTCTAATTCCTCCTTCCCCTCACCCAATGCAGGATAACTGTAAAGCAAAACCCATGCAACTGTGATTTCATCTTAATATGTGTTACACCACTGAGAAGCCTGGCTTAATGTTGTTAATCGGTAGCCAGCTTGTCTGCATAGAAACAATAAGTGAAGAAAAATAATTCACTGTTTGTGCACAGGAGTGCAACATTGAGGATTTCAGTAGGGATACTGTAAATAAAAAGCTCATTACAAAAATAACCATTTATGAGTTATCTAAGGACATTTCATTCTCAAGCATCAGTTAAGTTAGCATCTAGTAATTCATTGAAGCTAGGATGTCTAGGACTATGTAAGCCTGATTTAGTTTCTGTGATGTGCACAAGTCCACATCACAAAGTCAATTTGAAGAAAGTGGTTTTGGGGACAAGCAAAAGTCAATAGATCAGAGCAAGGTGAGTGGTTGGCAGTGCAGAGGAGACCTGCAGCTCTATTTTCTGAGAGGTGTTTGTGTGTGTGTACATATGAATGTGTGTATCTATGCTTCAGAGGCAGATGTGGCTAACTGGGAATGGTCAAGAGCTGGGACAGAGACAATACTAGAATGGTGAGAAACAAAGATGGAAAGCAACATGGGACTCATCAGAAGCAAAAAGACTCAGAGCTGGATCTGGACCAGCCTCCTTTTACAGTTTACTGGGGGAATGAACTCTCTCCAGCACATTTCAGTTTACATCACCTCTGTCTTACTTTTCGGAAGTCTGCCTCTGTCATCCACTTTTGGTATTAAAATGGCCTTTCTTAGTTGTTCCTCATCTTGGCAGTTTTCAGCGAGGCTGCCAGGAAAGCTAAAACACTCTTCCTTAGTCTTCTCAAGCATAATCAGGGAGCTAAGAGGCCAGGATTAGTCTTGCTAATAAATGTGTACAAGAGAACTCCTTTGGGGCTTTCTGTTTTTCTATTTGCTTTAAAGGATTATGAGTTTCTACCCTCCCCCAGAGAGACAGTTGTAGTTTGTCTCATCCTCCAGCGTGTTGTGGAGGGGAAGAGAAACTATCCGATCAGTCTGCTCTTTGGCTTTCTGAAAGACCTTTTTTTTCACTATATTGGGAGTTGCAATTTTTTGCTTTCCAAGGGCTCTACTGAGACACCCACCCTCCCCCGAGGAACCGTGGTCAGTACTATCTGTTTCCTCCAGGGAATAACAGGAGGGATGGTAGCTCTGTCAAATTAATGTGGGTTAAGGTCACCATCCCTTGGGCTAGCTGGCTGGCTTGCCTTGGAGAAGGGGGTGAGGTTCTCTAGGTAAACAAAAATCCTTGTGTGATAGTGAGCTGACATTCGCACATATTCAGAATCCTTATTTCAAGTTGCTTTAGGCTGTGTGAGAACACGTCTCAACATATCTTTGTCCAATCGCAGCTACTACGCCAGAAAACGAGCAGACACTTGAGCAGGTCTGGAATTTCCACCCAGGGAGGGAGAAGCTGCACACCAGTCCATCACGCAGCATGTAAGCCTCTGTCAAAACCAGGTGAATGGATTCAGGCTGATCAATGACTTCGTGCTGGCTTCAGTCACTGATTACTCTGAGACCGTTCATAAATTACAGTTTAAACAGTAACCTTTTTCAAGAGCTTGAAACAATTAGGTGCATAGATTAAAATAATGCACTGCCATGGTAGTTTTATATTGCATGTCTTGAGTATATGATATTTAGCCTTTGCTGGTGGAAGCCGCCATCTGTGCACACATTATAACTGATACCATTCTGAACGAAATTTGATGAGAGGCAGAAGAGAAATAAGTTAGTTAATTCATTATTTGGTTGCACATATGGACATGTAATCCCTGGCCAGATGCATTCAGATATTTTTTTTTATATAAGCAGCATGGTAGGTCTTTAGATATCTAGTTTCAGGCCTCCACAATACAGTTGATATTGCCAAGAACCCATTTTGAAGGGTTTTTTGGGGGTTTTTTTTGGTTGGTTTTGTATGTATGTACAGCATCCGTCTCCTCCTCTTGTGTCTCTGTTTTTGCCTTTTCAGTAACAATCACTTCAGCAGAGGCTTTTTGGATTGCTTCGATAAAAGCGTTCGAAAAGATCAAAGAGAAACTGAGACTCAGCTGGTGGCCTTTCCCTTTAAAGCAGTGGCTTTTAGGCCGTGTCTATGCTACAGATGTTTGCTGGCAGGGCTCTGTCGAGCCAGGTTTGATAAGGAGTTTGATCCCTGTCAGGCAGATTTGTGTAAGGAGAAGCCCTCGGAGCAGATGCAGTTTTTCTGGCTGTGCTATGTGTACTTGCTTGCCAGGAGCGAGCAATAAATGGACCTGAACATACTCAGTGGTGCAAGTGCAGTTTTGTCAGTTTAAAAGGCATTTGCACATAGGAGACCTTGACCCTCCTGCTGCAGTGGCCCTGACCTGCCTGCAGTCCATTGCTAGCACGGCCTCAGACCGTGCTTAAAAGTTTTTGCCAGTGTAGCTGTGCTGCACAGGAAGCAAAGCGACTGAGCCTAAAACTGGTATAGCTCTATTGGCAAAGACCCTGAAAGAAATGTGATAAAATAACAATCTGGTGTTGAACTATCTTCTGTTTTCGCAACTGGTTTAGCCTAAACTGGCACAGAAACTCTTGCTGATGCAGGCTTTTTTTTCAGCTGGAACGGGTTTATCCTCTATAGTTTAATTCCATCTCATTTGCTGAAAAAACCTTTATATAAAAGCAAGACATTAGTTTCTCCTCCATAGTTGGGTTTTAGTCGATAGAAAGCCTCCTGTGAAGATCAAGAGAGAGGAGTTGGACCTCTAAAATATGACTGGCCTCAGAGGTCTTTCCATTTTTGGTGGAAATGCAGCGCTTCAATGTTTGCTAGAATGGGTCATCATTAGAACATCAAATGTTCTAATGAACATTTCCTCTTGGTAATGACTTGAGCACGTCAGTAATTTAGGCACTTAAAAAAAGGAGAATTCCTTTCATTTTCAGGATGTTGTGTTTGTAGTGCCAAGGAGATGCATTTTGGGGAGAGCAGCCTCCAGCTTAAACCCTAAAATACTGAAATGGAATTATGGGCTGCTGAGACCATATTTGACGATGGTACTGGTCAGGACGTGCATCTGCGGCTAGAACCATGATTCAGAACTGCACCTCTTGGAACAGAAAAAGAAATGGCTCTAATTTTTGCAATGAGAGCCGCTCTAGGCTCGCTTATTTTAAATGAAATTTAGGACATGGCATTGTTCTCTCCTGCCGCAATCTAGACTAAATTGTTTTCCTTTAAATTCGTTTCTTACTGTGTTTGTTTTTTCTTGTAGAGGCACTAAAGATGGTCCAGAATGTGGATTCCACGCTAACTTTAAGGCATATTACTGAACACAACTACTGTGAAATCAGGTAAGTGCTCTTTAAGCACAGGGTTTGTTTGGGATTTTTAATAAGAGAACTTACCTTTGCTGAAAAACAAGCATTTACTAATGCTATTGCCTAACGCCTGCATCTATTTGAATGAATCTGGAATTTACCCCGTTCCTAATCCACCCTGGACTCTTTTTTTGCTTTTATTTTACCTGAGGTTTTAAGGTTTACAATTTTGTTAGGTTTACTGGACTTCCAGTAAAGGATTTTTTTTAAAATAATGATTTGAAGGTGGTGGTGGGGGGTCCCTCATGTTATAGTTTTAGTTATTTTTTAAAAAGTATGATCTTCAAGCCTGCTTTTGCAACAACCTACTCACTTGGGAGACTGATCCAAAGTTCTCGGAAATCAATGGAAAACCTCCAGCAGGTTTCATGAGCTTTGGTTAAGGTCTTTTTTGAGAGCATGAAAATGAAGGCTTTTTGGGTTTTCACTGTTGCATTCTTAAATCTGAATAAGTTGAAAATTGGATTTGTTACTCATAGAAGTGGATCTATGATAACAAAGGACCTGTAGTTCTCTACTGTAAAGGATATAGTTTGGCAAGATGTACAGCAGGTAACTCTTACAATGTGAAAAATGTAGACAACGGGAATTAACTGCAACCAAATGTACCCTGGAACCGAGGCTGTAATTTATAATACAGCCAAGAATGCATTGCAGACTCCTCAATCGATAAGCTAATGAGAAAAAGGTCTGCAATTAATTACAAATCAACTGGGTCAATATCCTGTAAATGAAAGATATGAAACTGCTAACATTTGGATGAAACTTCTTTGCCAAGTATATTTATAAACCTCATATAAAATATGACACTTATAAAAAGAATAAAAGCTCCTTTCACTGTTCAAAGGCAGCACCGTGAATGCCCATTTCCTTTTGCTCTGAAAATTCAACTGAACTGACTTTATTTCAACAGGTTTTCTTCTCTGTGTAAAAGAACTGAAGACATCTTTTTACCTTTAATTTGAGACCTTACAATGAAGTATAAGAGCTATAAATAGGACTCCCAGGGTGATGTTACCCATGACTTAATGGCCAAAACATCTGAAATGATGAAAGTTTGTGGCCAAATGATTCTCCTAGTAGATGGCGGGACCTAAAGCATTCTAGCTGGTGATCTTGACAGTCTAACATCTTGTCACATTTATAGAAGTAGTCCCAAAAAGGGCAGCCAGGGAGTGAGGAGATTGGCTAACAGTGGCGCTTGAAAGCAGCCCATAGTCTGCATGGGTCTCCAACTTCAAACAACTCGATACCTTTATAACTTGCAAAATTGGGAGTGCTACTTACCCGGAATCCTTTTCATCTGGCAGTGATGATTTTTTTTTCATATATATTTTGTAACACTTCTGCTTTTTATTAAAAAGGCAGAGGACAGTCATTTCCAAGGAGGAAATACTAGTATTAAACATGTGAATCTCTACCTTTTTTTGTAAGATAAGTTTGTTTTATTACTTTGCTGCATATTTTTTACTGTCCTTTTTGTGGGGGCAATGGAAATCAGAGGATTGTAGTGTAATTATATGCAACATTAATGAGAGTTTAACTGAACAATAACTGTTCTTGAACTGTAACACATTCATTGCTATTGGATTTTTTTTTTTCCAAGCAGGTAGACAAAATGCCCTAAAAGACATTGACAATAAAGGAAAATGTTAGGGCTTTATTACTTAGTTTCCCCCCTGTATCTTAATTTTAGAGGCTGCTGGATTTAATCTTTGTCATCATAGGATTTCACAGAGATGCTACTAGGCTTCCCAGGTTGTCTGGGGTTCCTAGGGTTCCTTGTTCACATTAAAAAGTACCAGTCCTGTTTGTTGCAGAGAAGAGCATTTTTTTTCAATATGTACCAGTCCTGTTTACTGTTGCAGAGAAGAGCATTTTTTTTCAATATACAAACAAGGAAATCGAACTCTGCCCACACGATGTTCCTGGTTTCACCATGGAAGTCCAAACCACAGTAGCCATGGGAGTTGCTGAGACATGATGTGTGAACAGGGCCCCTTTGTTTTCTTCATCTTTCAGGGTAGACCGAGGCTGCGCTTTTCAAGTTAGTGAAAGAAAATATGAAAATATGAAAAGAGAGAAGCTGGAAGAGCGGGTCGAAGTCAGTGAGCACTGACCTACTGAAAGAGGGTCTTTTCTCTACAAGGGGTGAATATCTGGAGCGACCCTTAGCAGAAAGTACAGGAATAAGGGTGTTTACTAACTTTTTTAGACTTTCCCAATTCAGAAGTATTTTGATGCTCAATTTTTCTTTGCCACTGCTTTATTTTTATTTTTCAAGAAAGCCCTTGGAGCCCCTTTTTATTTAATGGTAAAATACTAATAAATCAAGGTCTTTTCATTTATGTTAAAATGCTAGTACTCATCATGTTGACTATGTTTCAGACAGGCATTTCTTCTAGTACATCAGTTGATCATTGACTGCAAGTTTAAAACACCAGAATGTTTGATACAAAAATTTGCTAATCCCTGAGCCTTGTGTATTGGGAAGGATACATAATACCAAACATAGCAAAGGTATGTAGTACTGTATGATTTTAGAGGAAAATGTCTCTGGCTGACAGCTTACATCATAAGAAACGACAGGGGTGATTTTTGACTACTATCATCACCTTCAATTGCAGCTCTAGCTTCATGCTGCTTCTGTCTGACTTCAGTGCAACTATCGTCACACCTGAAGTCAAGCATTTTGTGTTAATGTTTGAGGAAGATTGAGTTGTATTACATATTTGCTTTTCCACCTCATGAATCTTGATGTTTAGAATTCTTTTTCCCTCTCCTTTCCAGATAGTAATGGTTAAGACGCAGTGTCACTATCTACCCAAGCCTCCAAACCCACGTGAGTAGTCCTGCGAAGACAGTAGTGAAGAAAGTCGTCTTGGAGTCTTGGCTGCTGTGTGGGTTTCATGAGGCTTCCATGAAACCTCTTCAGTCTGGGCTGTGGTTTTCTTTTCAAGTAGCACATTGCTGAGCTAGGCTAGGTCTGTCAAGGCTAGAAGTATTAAATCATCACCAACACTGCAAGTTTTTAGGTGAGAGAAGCATGGTCTGCCTCCACATGAACAATGTCCTCGGCTCACAAAACACTCTTGTAACTTGGAACAAGAGTGGGATCTGTTTCCAGTCCTCTTTGTTCTTTCTTGTACCGCATCTTTTCTCAGCCTCTTCCAACAAAACCTTTTTTTTGTGTATTATATAATGAAATGTAGATATGTTAGTGTATTGTAATATGGCCATTAGTCTAAAGGTAGGAAGTAAGAAAACCGTAATGACTGTTCATGATTCCATCAAAGAAAACCCTTTTTGGAGTGGAAAATATGTGTCATGATGGTTGCGTGTTATCACAGCGACTAGAATTTCCTATATCAATTCACTCTTTCAGTATACTTTATATACAGCCGAGAAGCTGTCCTGCCACTTATTTTTCACATTCAGACTTTTAGTACTTCTGTCTTGGTCATTTCATCTCTCTAAAGACTCAGTTCTGATTCGAGTTGCTGTTTCCCCCTTGCAGTGACAGTGAGAAATATTAGTTGGCCTCACCTGGAAGAGGGATTTATTATATAAATGTCCAAGCATAGACTGTTTTTAAAAAAATAAAAATACAGACAATTAAAAAAAAATCCCAAATGAACAATGAATAAATGAATGAATGATTCTTTTTTAACAGAAGATAATATTAACACAACACTGACAAATATATTATTGTTTTAGTCAAAATGTTAGTGGCATCACTGGCGGTGATCCAGACACCTGCGAATTAGCAGAGAAAATGCCTACATTTCACATTTATAGAATTAGCACTGCAAAGCTAGAACTGCTCCTATTTCAAATGCATTCCACCTGCTCAGGAAGTTGTAGATAGATTAGAAATGTCTATGAAATCTGTCCAGCAAGAAATTGTTAGCTGATTTCCATTCACCTTGAAGAAGCACATTTTTTTGTCTGCATTTTCCTCATTAGATATTTAAATGAAATTTAAACCCATGAAATCAGTATTACTATGGATATATTTTTTTCATTAAGCTACAGAAACTAATTGGTACTGAAGTTAGATTTCACACACAATTCATGAAGTTTGAAAAGTCTTTTGAAAAATCAAAAACATAAGCCAACACAACAAAAAAAATCCCAATCAAACAAAACCTGCTAGCAGTTTTACATAGAGATATCTGCGTTTTTAGTCAGCTAAAAAATGCTGCCTTCACAAATCCATTATAGGCCACACTTCATTCCTTTTGACTTTCTTTTCAGTTAATCATTGGGAGTCCTGGTTTCGGCTGGGATAAAGTTAATTTTCTTCCTAGTAGCTGGTACAGTGCTGTTTTGGATTTAGTCTGAGAATACTAGAGAATACATCGGGTTTCCTAAGTACAAATGCGTTATGACAATAATCAGGTTTTAATTTAAAAGCATTCCTTAGTTTATCAAGTCAGGCAGTCTTCCTTCCTCCCTTCTGATGTGGCTCTTTTGGGGAAAGTGAGGGTAACATCATAGAATTTTATTCTGTCTTTGTCATTGTTTATTCAATTATTCTTTTAGGGACAGACTGTGAACCTTTTACAGTCATTACCATGGTAAGTCTATTGGCATGGGTTGGTCTCATGGTGTGAGTAAATGGGAGCAGAAAAGGGTCTCAGTATCGCCTTTATAAGGAATTTGTAAGTGATGCAGCACAAATGAGTTGAGAGAGCTGGGAGGGGGAGACATCTTGAAATATGAAGCTAGAGGTAATTTCTTGTCTTACATTATATACTGCTATTTCAAGAGTTAGCAGTGGTTGGTTATTTAAAAAAAAAAAAGAAAGAAAATACTTATCCCAGTATTACAGGCTTCTTGTACATTTTTGTTTTCACAACTAAAATTCTGAGACATACTACAGTATGGCCATTTAATAGCTCAACAGATGACAAAATAGAAAAAACAGTCAAAGCAACGTATTTGGTGGGGTTATCTCTCACCATACAGGCATGTTCTTCCCTCTAAATTTCAAAGGTAATACAACATTTTCTTCTTTAAAAAATGAAAAAAAAAAAAAGAGAAAGCCTATAGTATATATGGCCCCTCTTGTGTTGCACATTCATCATTTCCAGCAAGGGAGGTGACTTTTGTGTTGGCAGATGACATTAAGCAACAAGTAGCGCTCTGGATAGCAATGAGCCTCTCTCTCTAAGAAACATCTGCTGCATGGGGAAGGCATCCAGTGAAGAGTGTATCATGTGTGTGCTGCTTATATCTGCTGGGCTTAGTTACAATAAATAGCAAGATAAGATTTCTTGCTTTGATTTCCAAGTCTGCTGTTACTTTCTCCCCTCACCTTGGTCAATTCAGTTCAGTTTACCTAGTTGTAAAATGTGTTCCATAACACTTACTTGATTTACTATAATTAAATCTTCTGTTGTTAGTTTAGGGCCCCTTTGTTCTAGTTATTTCATACTTTTATAAGAAATCAAAGTCTCTGCTTCAGAGAAGGTATTGCCTTCATAAATAATGTAGGAGGTAGAAATTTCATCCTAGAAATTCTAGGATGAATTAGGGGAAGCTGGGCAGCTGGGAACACAGCTAAATAACACGGCCATTTTTGCAAGGAAAGTTGGGAGGTGTTGGGTATTGAACCAACATCTAGTAATTCATGAATAAGTACGTTATCTGCTCTTTCTTCTACAGGGGCTAACTTAATTTTTTTGACAATTTGTTAAAGGATTTTCTGAAATCCTTGAAAGCTTCCAAAAATAATTATACAAACCATAATGTTTTTTATGTGAACTGTACAAAGTAAGCCATATAAAAACAGTATCTGGTAGGAGTGGGCTTTTTTAAACATGGATTTTATCAAATTGACAAATGGAAAACTTTGCATTTTCTAAATTAAAACAACAGCCAATTTGTCATGAATTTTAATATAAACTAACTTTTGCACTTTCCTCCTTGCATGTCCTCACATAATTTCTGGAATTAGTTTGAGCTGCTATGTAGATTTATTTAAATGCTGTATCTGGAGTCAAATACCCCTGATTTAGCTTTGAAGTTAAAAATACACGTGTTCATGACTCATTCTCAAGTCAGCCTATAACAAAGCTCAGCTTCGTTTGTTGTTCAGTTCTTACGAGACAGCCGTGTAACAACGTTATACATGGGTTGCTTGAAACTAACTACAAAAAGGTATGCTGTCTAGAGCACTCTCCTGGATTTTTAAAATCTATTTTAGGGTCCTGACACAGTGTCTCTTTGGTATAAACTGCTGCCAACAGTAAATACAAATTAAGTGCATCCCCAGCCTGTTTTGTGAAATTATGGCACAACATTTTGAAATTACGCCAGTTTAAGATACAAGCAAAAGTGCTGCTGGCTCTGACTTGCTACTGTAAATGTAAAACATTAAAATGATGATTAAGGAGAAATGGATGGAATTCAATCCTGCCCAGGAAATTCAAAGACCTAACAGGGAAAAGAGGCAGAAATACGTATCAGGGCTCTGGGGCCTGATTTGTTTTCTTGAAACTTGATTCTCCTTTGCCTGAAATCTGCTAGAAGTTAGGGAAGATCAATAGCATTTGATTGTGTGCCCTAGGAAGGAAGGGATTGTTAGGTGGTGCTAATGAGGGGTAATTTGGTTTTGGCACTGGTTTTCCTCCCTTCTCTTTCCCATCTGCCAGATTCACTTTACTTTGGCGCTGTTTGGTCTGTGATCTTTTTACCTAGCTTGCTTTTGGGGTTTGTTAGTTATTTTCCTTCATTAGCCTCATTATCTAACCTGAGCGCTTGCCACTGCTTACACATCCTTCTCCAAAGGTAGGGATGGTCATCCGAATCCAGGAGAAAAAGCTTGGCCAGCATTTAAGAGCTAAACATCAGCTAGTGGGTTAAAAGTAAGTAGACTGAAGAGTTAGTCAACACCAGCTTTTTTCCAGTTTTTGAACATGGTTACGTGGCAGCTTGGAGAGCCCTCATGTCACAGGGAGACATGAGAGAAGAACGAAGAGAAGTCTGTTGAGAGTTTCACTTTACTGTCTGAAAACTGTGCTTACTCTTATTCTTTCCTTGTATAAATTTCATTCTTCTTCCAAATGTTTCTGTTGCTGCCTCCTTAAGATTCTCAGATTTGGTTATTTCCTTACTCTTTAAAAAAAAAAGAAAATTAAAAAAAATTTAACGATCTTCTAGTCTTGGATGACTTTAAAGCTATTGGTTCATCTTTAACTCACCTTTCTCAGCTGTAAAATAGCAATAGCATGTATGCCTAGCTGCTGCTCAGGTGAGTGATTCGTATTTTCAAATTCCATTCAACACATAAAGTATGAGGTATTGTTACTTATCTGTTATTACTTATCTATAATTACCCTAGCAAGATTCCACTCTAGGCATTCATTTTAATTGCTCAACGTATTTATTCTTCAGAAATCTTCTCTCCCCTGTAGTTTGGAAATGTGGATGGATCTGAACGACACACAAGCAAAACCCAACTTGGGATATACTGATATGGATAGAAGATATACTGATATGTTCCTTTAATGCAATGTTTATATGACAGGTGAAGTCAAGGGAAGGGAACGGTTATATCACTTATGCAGACGACCCTTCAAAAAAAGTCTTCACCGGCACTGCTAGAAATGCCCACAACTTCATTCTGATCACATTTAGGTAACTAAATACTTCTGTAGCTGGTACCTTTTGTTTTGTGATTGTGTTATAGTCGTGCAACAGAATTGAAAAGAAATAAGTAACATATTTGGGGTGAATTTCATGTCATTAAGTCGAAGTGTATTACTTCTTTAAAAAAGTCAACATGGCAAGAGATTGAAAATGTCTGTTAATTAATAGATACAAATTACTGTAATCACATTGAGATACAAATTACTGTAATCATGTCCGCTTAAATCTTTCAGTGATTATAATGCCATCATTTCAGTGTCATGTTTCTAAAAAGATACTAATTTCTTGTTGCGAGTAGTTTTGGAATTGGTATAACTCTATGTTAAAGCCTATTGCTCTTGGTGGAGACAAATACCACTTTCCGTGGCAAAAAAGATTCGTAAAGGCAAAAGAAGTTACTGTAGGTGGATGTGCAAATCAGATAACTGTGAGTGCACATTGACCTAGCTGCCGGCGTGCCATGCCATCGCTACCCCTTTTTTGAAAACAGTTGTGGTGATTGCACAAGGAGACTAGAATCCAAGGAGGCATCCAGTGCTAACGTTGACTTCTCCCAGCTGAAATGAAAAGGGGTGGGGGGAAGTGAAAAGTTTTCGGAGGAGATCTGATGTGTATAATACATAGAGAGCCCTGAGGCAGGGTGATTTACAAGGGGTTTAAATCACCGTTTTCTCCACTGCTGTATGAGAGTCCTGGAATTTGCCAGGGCACTGCACACACCCCCCACAGACGTTGGCCGGAGAGAAACATATGCCCACGCTACCGCGGACGTTTAGAGTGACTTGAGAAAATTGTCATGACAGTGAAAAGCGCTGTTATTTTCTACAAATTTAAGGGCGAGCCGCTATGCTATTTAGCTCTTGTTTTCATCAAAATTAATGTGGATTTCTGTAAGCCAAAACAAGGGAGAGGAGTCTGTTTTGTAACATTTTTGAGTGTCACATTTCTCTGTGTGGGTAAGGGAGAAGGAACTGTTTTGCACTGGAAGCTTCTGCACTGTAGTCAAAGGAGAGCGTTCACAAGTTACAGATGTTTACTGTGTCAGGGATTTTTTTCCCCTCTCTCTTTTGGGGCGATTTTTTAAAAAATTAGTGTTTTGCTTTTTTTTTTAAAAAAAAAGGTGCTTACTAAGTCTAAACTGATTTCCAACTTCTGATTTTCTTAGTCAACTCCTTGCTTGCTAGCATTTTTTACCATCTCTAATTTAGATAATTTTACTTTTGAGAAACGTGTTGTCCAGTGAATTCTTTTCCTTATTTCCTCTTAATGACGACTGGCCCTGTTCATTGAGAAGAAATACGTAAAAAATGTTATTACCAGGGAGGAGAGTTAATAGCCTTTAATGGCTTAAATTCTGTGAACAATCATGCCCATGAGGAACTCCTTACATGAATAGTGCTAGTAAACTCAGCAGGACTCTTCATGTGGTAAAATTACTCATACAAGTAAGTGTTTGAGAGCAAAATGTTAGTGTTCCGCTCCCACATTCCTCCTGTTCCTCCATGAAAGAAAGCCAGCACATGAACATCAGAAGGCATTTTTAGTCTAATATGTCCCAAAAAAGGATTTAATCTAGACTAAACAACTGTTTTGAATATTTGCTGTAACTATTAATTATTGAAAATGTTTTGAATTTTTCTATTCATTTCCTAGCTTTTAGTTCTTGATTTAAATCATCTGTAGTGTCCCTACTTAGTGTGTTCACTTGGTATTTACTGTTTATAATATCTGCTTATTATAATTTAACAACCTCTACAGTTAGCTGCATTTTACTTAAAGTGACTTTATTACTCTAAAAAGGTTCTGGAATGAGTGATTTATCAAAGAAGCAAAAACAGCTCAATCTGGTGTCCTGCTAACAAGGCACTGCATATTTGTTTAATGGTAAATGCATATTCAAAGCATATACAATAAGCTGTATATACTTACCAAAGACATACTGTCTGTAAAAAGCTGTCATTTTTGTCTGACGTGAGGTTACTTCAAAAGCCACAATTTCCCCTGCAGGTACTGAAGTTATCCAATTACACTTCTTATTTATATATCGGAATTAGTGCATTCTTGGTACAGTTGTTTCATGGATACATGTTTTAATTAATTGATAAAACAGCTATTTTTCTCAACCACTTAGTAAAACTAGTCACAATAGACCTGTGAGTTTTTGGAAGCAAGTATGCAAAATTTCCCGTAATGTTTTTTGGGGGTTGGGGGTTTGTGGTTTTTTGGTCTACTGTATTATTCTTGATCCTAATGGTAAAATAAAAACTAACTGCATTTAATGTTGTGAGTCAACTTGGTATCTGGTCTACAGCTGCTGAGAAAGTTAACTGATTCACCTTATAATTAGGTCTCTGCAGCACCTTCCCCCTACAAAAACGGGCAGATGGGTTCTTGGTTGTTTTCCCGTGGTCACCAATGCAACCGAGGGACCCATCTAAGTGACAGGTACTTACATTCATCTGGAATTTTTAATCACGGCTTAACACTTGTCAGCTTCAAAGTATACACTGTTGGGAAATTAGTGTCACATCATGTGATACAGCGGTTGTAAGCCTGCAAAGAAAACAGATTGATTATTTTTTTTTTCTTCCATAGCGCAGGTTAACTGTCTGGACAGCTGAGTCAAGCCTTCAAGACATGCTGCTTTATCTGATTGGTCTCAGTCTTGATCTGGCACATGAAAGGAAATGCGAGGAAGTTTCAAGCAGAGATCATTTTGCAAGTCCAAAGGTGAGGGTAAGGTCAAGTTCGCTTGCATTTTCACAGTATCTCATTGCAAACATAAAACAAAGTGCCACGCAGACGATATGAGGTTTAGTGCAGGGATGGTTTCACCTTCAGGAGATTTACATTGCTGGAGTATTTTTCATGTTCTGTTTACCAGCATCAAAGAAAAACACCACAGTAAAGAAAGAGCAGGTATATTTTTTTCAAGGTGACTCTTCCTTCTAGGGAACAAGCATATGGTGACTTTAAGTTTTGATGTTTAGCTTGCACAGGTGTTGCCAACTTCTCATGGGGCTGCAGGGTAATGTTAGCATTTAGTTAAGAGGTAAGTTCTCATTATTCATGTTACATTAATTAAGCCCATAATGTTGCTGTAACTGCCGCCTTCTTGTAGGAAACTACCACTTCTTCCATGCGTTCAGAACTGTGGAGGTTACTGCAGGAATCTATAGGGTGGGAAAATGCAGCTTTGTTTTTTTTCCTCCTAAAAAAACCTCTCTATGGTTATTGTGAGCTGTGTGAGAAACTTAAGAATTTTAGTCTGCAGGGTGGAAGGAGCTGTCTCTGCCCCATGAGGCTCACCAGCAACATTTCCTGAGCTATGGATGAGCATTGCTTTATAAAGCCAGTCCTACCTACTGCCTTTCCTCTGGAGCAACTCTTTTCCAGTCTCAGGGCTGGCTCCTCAGTTTGTAAAAATTGTCTTAATTCCACCAAGGTCTTGGTGAGATTTCGTAATTATTCATTTTTCTGAAAATTTTTAGATCTTAAATGTGTGCATAGTTATGCTGCAAAGCTTTACGGCTTTTTGTAATCAGTTTTTCTTAAGGGAGAATTGTTGGTTAGTTGTACATTTCAGTAAAACCACAATTTACAATTTTGTTAGCTGTTGTAACATGCAGTAAATTCTGTGGTTAAAGGAAGAAGCACATTGAGCAAGACTCTGTGCACTCTTCAGTTCAGTCGTGTAAAATGCTATTTTGTGTATGCTGTGCATGAGGAACGGGGCTGCGCGCTTGTGGCTGTTGCAGTGTAAATGTTGTATTTCTCAACATCCACCACAGAGAAGCAGAAGTTGGGAGGTTTGTTTTGTTTTGTTTTTTCCCCAAAAATACAACTGAGATAAGAACAGATGCTGTCACTGTTACATTTGAGCAACTCACGCGGGGTCCCTGGGTATCAGCATTTTTGCACTTTGCATGTTCAGCTATGCATGGAGGCCTTGTGCATGCAGTCACGGTAGATGCTTAATGTGATGCACGCCCAGGGAAAGCACTTTGTTTCCATAAACGTTTTCATATTTCGGGGTTTTATGTACAACTCCATTAAATGTTGGAATATAGATGATGCAGCTCTCTGGTGAAGAATCTTTTCGGAGGTCTTCAGATGTCTTCATCTGAGATTTTAAAAAGTAATGGTGTCATCCCCCAAACTAAAAATCCATGCAATGAAGTAAGTCAGCCTTCTTTCATGAAGATGCTAATTATAAATGCCATAAAAATACCAGATTATAAATTAGCTGTAGAATATCTTAATAGCTGGCATGCAAATTAGTCTACCACTCTAATCACGTAAATAAGCACAGGCAACACATTATGTAAATGGCCACAATAACGGACACCTTTCTGAATCTTTTTGGGATCTCTGTTCAGAGAGGTAATTACAGTGGTGCAAACTATAACATAATAGTGAAATTCAAGTGAAGTGAATGATGTGTTGCTAGACAAAACTTGAAAAGATAGAGCACTGATCTGTTAGAAATTAGCTATGGTTTTATTTTATTGTAAATTTGAAAATTCTCCAAGGTTTTAGCCTGTTTTGGATTTGGGGGTGGGCAGGTGGTGGTGGTTCTTTTGTCTTCAGAAAAGCATCTTTTATAATCAAAAGGGCACAGTCCTGGGATGCTCTGTCACTTGGATGGTTATTAGGGAAAGCTGTGCACAAGCTGGAACTAAACTAAACCCTCAGTGCAAATCCCCACTGTGCTCTGAGAGGAGGATAATACAAAAAGGAACATGACATGTCCTCGTGACTCCACACAAGGCTCAATGTTAAGTGTTAGGGCAATTCCTGCATAATTTTTACCACTTCCTTTAAAAGTCCCTTCATTTATAAATTCTGAGAGTCTCGAAGTATTCCTCTGCTTTTCTGTGCCGTTTTCATCATTTTTTCATAATACCATGAAACCGTGTTTGACTTGATGTAGCGCTTTCTTCCAAGGAGAGCTAATCTCCATATAAATTTATCCTGATCAATCTGTGTCCAATCTGTTACTGGCTTGATCAGATAGAAACGGATGATATCAGTGAAGCTGGCATATTGCTCCTAACCCTTCCTGATGGTATATTCAATACTTTAAAATACCAAAGGTCTAAATTTAAAGGAAGATCTGTAAAATCGTTGTCCCCTTTCCAAGAGAAAGGGGCAATTCCTATAATATATATTTCATCTCTCTCAAAGTCTTAGTTTGAAATCACTTTTCGCTGCTGCTTGGTCTTTATTCCCATTTAACTTCTAGGGCATGCCATATTCCCCCAAAATACACCCCTAGCTTTCAACTTTTCCTTATTATTTTGCATTTTTTAATAAATAAAAGTAATGAGTGTTTGCCTTTAAGCAGACCTGTTTTTCCTTTCCAAGGCAGTGTCTTTCATTATTAACTTTCAAAGAGCAAATCAATCCCACTAAGCTGCCACACTTTTTATCCTAATTATTTTTCCATTTGCTGTGTTTCCTCCACATTTGCATTAATATAACTTCGGTCTTCTCCCTTTTACAAATAATATTAATACTCATTTATGTCCCTTTACTTTCCAGCTTTATTAAGGCATTATTGACTCTCACCTTTGAACGTTTGCCCTCAAAGTTTTTAACGTTTGTGATAAAGGTGCACTTTTGCTGCTATCATTAGCTGGCTTTAGCCATAAATTAACTACTTCAGCTCAAATTCAGCTTCCAGTTCTCCTGGGGTACAGTCAAGAACCCTTCTCTCCTAGCCAGCTGTACACCAGAGGAGCTGGGAGACCAATTTCTACATTTTAAGAGCTGCACTTCAGTATAATCTTGTTTATAGTCAAGAATATTTCCTCCTTAAGTATTTTCTTACTCTTTCTTGGCTAATGGAAATCCTTTGGATATTTCTGATAGCGTATGCCCCCTGCTAATGTCTGTGCTACAATATCCAGACATTCCAAGACAATGGTGGCATGATCCTGAATCATAACTGTAGTAAATTTTTGTGGGTGTTAGTGCCTTTTTAGCTCTGTGTGGCAGATCATATCTTTAACCCATGCAATCAAACCCTCCTGTTGTCATGTCTGTGACTGTGCATGAAAAGAATAGCTGCCCAGTAACATAATACATTTCCGTGATGTATACTTGTGACTTTGCTAATTTTGAGGTGGATAATCTGGCAAGATACAGGTTCTTATTTTCGTCCTTGGATAAAAATGGTATGCCTTCCGTAAGCATGCGAATGGACTATATGAAAGACAATATTGTTTGTGTTTGTCTGATAATCTGCATTTTTAGCTTATTCAGTCAACTGTTTGAGTTTGAAAAGCAAAGACAAAACCAAAAGGAGATAGTTCTGGAGAGAAATGATAGCCAATCTGTGATGTTAGTCAAGAAAACTTCAGTGGTGGCACGAGTCAATTGTACGAGTTAAAAAAAATTCTGACAAGGTCTTCCCTCTTAACAAAGTTTATATTTTAAGAATTCTGTATATTCTGTTGTTGATTGGTAATTGATATTATACACACACACTTTTACCAGGTGAACAATGTATGTTGATTAGGTCTCCTGGCAAAGGCCATTTGTATGACAGGTACAACAACTTTACCTCACTGTAATTTAGTCTCTTCATTCCTTTTCTCCTAAGTTCAGGTGGATTCCTTGTGTGCTGATATTTGTGCGAATCATAGAATAGTTTGGGTTGGAAGGGACCTCTAAAGGCCACCTAGTCCAACCCCCCTGCCATGGGCAGGGACATCTTCAACCAGATCAGGTTGCTCAGGGCCCCGTCCAACCTGACCTGGAATGTGTCCAGGGATGGGGCATCCACCACCTCTCTGGGCAACCTGTGCCAGTGCTTCACCACCCTCAGCGTAAAACATTTCTTCCATATATCTAGTCTCAATCTACCCCCCTTTAGTTTAAAGCCATTCCCCCTTGTCCTGTCGCAACAGGCCCTGCTAAAAAG
>NW_008795035.1:4948825-4988280 GCF_000699145.1 Aptenodytes forsteri
CCCTCCTCTGGGCCTGCTCCAACAGGTCCGTGTCTTTTTTATGCTGAGGGCTCCAGAGCTGGACGCAGTACTCCAGGTGGGGTCTCACCAGAGCAGAGTAGGGGGCAGAATCACCTCCCTCAAATGATGTGTATCTTTTTCTAAGGTTTTAGAAGGCTACTATTAGCACCTTCTCACTGGAACAGAGGAGATATCTGTCTGGGTAACAACAGGTTGGAAAGATGATCGAAAAGCTGCAGAATAAGATTTAAAAGTCTTGGTCCAAGAGAGAGGCTAGAGCAGTATCAAGTCATCCCAGAAGATTTGACTTCTCCTGCAAAAAGACATGCTAGACTCAAATACATTGCAAAACGGCATATTAAAAAGCTTTTTTAGGGGCAGTCTGTGGGGAGGTGCTGTACTGTATAGGCTGGTGGAGCCTCTCTCTGAACACAGGCTGCCTCAGAAACCCAAATGTTTTGTTCCCTGATTTTTAATTCTTTTTTTTTCATTCTACCTAATGTATTAATTTCTTTGCTAAAGTTACTCCCTAATTTACACATAAATGTGCCAGTCCCCTTCTGTTTCTGTCTATCTTAGAAGCAGGATGAAAAATGCAGTTTTTCCTCACTTTCAGTAGAACACAATTATTTTTTGAGTAGAAAATAAACTCATGCTAGGGATCTTGCGTTTTGACAAGCAACATTTAAAAAACCAGACTGATGGCCTCTTGTACCCAAAATTCCTTGTTGTTATAATGCAATTTGAATTACTCTCAGTTGGTTTGGAGCATCTTTTTTCTAGGCATAAGCCCAATTTTTTTCCCCCTCTGGCTTACAGAGAAATATACACTAGATAATATATTACTTGATGCGTGATTTTTTGCTCACTGTGAGAAGCCTCTTAAATATACACATTGTATACGTGTACACACATTGCAAGCTAACAGTAAGAAAATCCTAATACAATCTATACTAGACAGGTCATGTAGATTATTCAGGTATTTTAATGTATAGTATCAAATAACTCTTTTACAATTAAATATTGACAGAAAAAGTTCTTAGGATGCAACTTCCCTAGCAGATGCATCCTCCAATATTTCAATATATGCTACAGTTAATGCCATTAGGAAGGGTACAATGGTAGTGATCCTACACTGATTGTAGGACAGTTGATGTCTGTGGTGTCAAGGCTGCTACACATGCATGTCTACCCTCCTGGTTTTACAAATAACATTTTCCAACATTGGTGCTGTACCCGAATTTTCCATTTTAATATGATGTACATGTATTTTTAAACAGCGATTGCATTTGAGGTGCTTCTTTAAAGGGTTTTCTCTTCTCTGAAAGGGCTTTCTGGCCTCCGGTTTCTCCAAGACCTGGAAACTTAAAGGTAAATGCTTCTGTTAAGCTGGTTTAGGTGAATGTGGACTTCCAGGAGGGACATTCCTGTGTTTCATATGCAGTGGTAAGGAATGGAATAATGAGGAGAGAGGTGTTATAGACAAAATGCTTAGATTATGCCTCTAAGGCAGTTGCAGCCAATAGGTACTTCTTTAGCAGCCTTGCGTAGGACTGACTTCTATGTGGGGTAAGTATGAATCTTGGGGCCGGTCTTCAGTGACAGCATAAATGAATGTCAGGAGGATTAATTCACTATATTGTCTTCTAGGTCTTTGTTTCATCTCTGGAGGAAGATGGAGGAAATCCATGCAGCAAAAATCCACCAAGGGATATTTAACAAAAAGACAATGCCTGACTTTTGAAGTCCCTGAGCCAGAAATTGCTGGAAGCTGGGAGAGGACACCTGGGAAAGTATCACTTAGCCCCCTATTATGGTCTTCTGCATTTATCTTCTATCACACAGGATAATTTGGCTTAACCTAGTACAGCTGTTCTTAAGTCTTGCACTCAGATTTATATGGATTTATTGATACATAGTGGATATTTATATGTCCATTTTAGCACATGTGGTATAGTTCTTCCCCTGTAGAGCCAATGGAGAGCAAAATACACCTTCTGTAGGAGCAGAAGGTGTTTCAGAGGAAAAGCCTAGCTTGGGTTCTCTTTCTCCAGGTAATCCTCTATCCACTGATAGTGGAGGCAGATAAAACAGCTGAGCTGGCTGATACAAGCCACATAGTGTTGAGTTGTTTCTCCTGATCCCAGCCTGTCCATCACCACTGAATGTACCCCCTCAACACAGAACACGCACAGTCTGTGGCAAGTCCTGTGTAACAAAAACTTGTGCTGTGCTGTATCAAAATACCACATCAGATTTAACAGAGAATAACAATCATAATGCAATTACTCTATTTCATAGCTACAAGGAGAACAAGACACGATGAGGCTTTTTGTTGGGTGCGTGTGGCTTTTTATCACTATTAAGCTGCAGTGTAAAATTCACTGTATCTCTCAAGCCCCCAAAGGACATCTCTTGACCCTGCTGACTGCTTCTCAGCATGGTGAATCTGGGCAGCTCAGCATGTCTGTGAACAGCTGTCGTTCTAGTGGCATCCCCGTTTGCTGCCAGCACAGTCGCGAGCGGAGAGCCCAACAGAGAAACAACGTGCAAAGATTTGCCCACGCAGGGTGGGACAGAGGGGAGGACTGTGGCAGGTGGGGTGAGGCTATCGCAGTTTGGAGGCACTGGTGCAAATGTCGGTGACGGAACATGCCCCTTGAGCTGTGCTGGAGCTGCTGCAGCACCTTGTCCCATGGGCCTCCAGCCCTGCCTGTGTTTTCTCACTTTAGTGAGAGAACCAGCAGCATAACAAAAGACTATTTCTACCACACTTCACTGGGTTTTTTTTCTCCCCCTCTTTGTCTCGGATTAGCTTAAACCCTAGTGCCCTCTTCTGATCTTGAAATAGGTGTCAGGTCTCGGCACACCTGTCCCTGCAGCTCCAGCTCAGCAGACAGTGGCAGCCAATTGTTTGAAGTTAGGCAAGCGTTTGGGGACACAGATATTGTAATTTGTAATCAGCTTTAAAGCTTTCAATGTTTGCTCTGATCAGAAACAGGAGCTTAGACAGAAATTAGTCTTTCCTATTTATAAAAAACATATTTTTTCTCCCCTGGCAGGAGCCGTAGGCTTGATCTGAAGTCCACTGAAGTAAAGGGATAAGCCCTTATCAGCTCTGGCCCAGCCCTTAACACAGCAAGTTCTTTGGCCAGTAGAGTCTGGCTGAAAGAGACGTACTATTACAAGATCTTCAAGGGAAAAATACTAATTAAGGATAATCTTGTAGAAAATGTTACTTTTTTGGACATATTTAACATGGGGAATACTGGTAAGTGGTAATTCTACAATTCCTTACTTTTGGGAGGTTTTTCAATGCTACTGAACCAAATTTAGTTTATGTGTACATACATCTAGACGGATGTATGTAATGCATATTAGGTATATCTCTTACACTCAGATAGCTACAGACTGTATGAATAAGTTCATTCATCATTCGTAGGCTGCCACCTCTGGGATGGAAGGCAGCAGCTGCCAAGGAGCACACGGCAGTGCTGCGCAGCGGTCTCAAGGCATATTCAGAAACTGCATCCCGTTTGCATTGTAGGGTGACTCCATGCAAGGGAAAATAGAAACCTCTTCTTTATAAAAATGTATGTTTGTTTTCTAAAATCATCTTAAAATCGTATTTTTTACTGAGCACCATTTAAAAATATTCTAATAAAATGTTTGCCCTTAAGGCACTTGATATGTCCAAAGTATGCTAAACGTTGCTAAATCTTGTAACGCTAAATTTACTGCAAAATGAGGTTATGAATTAATTTTCACAGTACTGGCTTTTCTAGACTGTGGCGGTTTGCTTATGTTTTAAGTAGCTAATATTCTGCAAACTGAGAGTTGTGCAACTGCAAATAAACATTCTCTATTGACAAAACTATTTGTTGATAATTTTAGATGGGAATTGTTGAGAGACTGATGGACAGATTAACACTAGAGGCCTCTCTAGCAAGAGGCTTATCAACGCATTAAGCAACAAAAGGGATATTTATAGTACTTTCCTGGAATATGCTTTTTCCAGCGCTCTATTGCCATCTTGAGTCTCTTGCCTTCTTCAACAGAAAATCCAAGTTGGGGCGTAACACATAGAGACAAAGGGAAAATAGATTTCCAGTCCTGATGACTAGAGCCCTCTCCAGTCATCGGGTGTAAGTCATCAAGTATATGAGAAACAACATTATTTACTTTAATTGAGAATAGAATAGAATAGACATTGTGACACACTATACACATCGTGACAAACTAAAGCAAGAATTGAAGCGGAATGCCGGAGCAGCGTGATGTTAGTGGAAATTTATTGTAAATTTTATTCTTGGAATAAGGTTCTTGGAAGGCAGCTGAGCTCAGGCCCAATGTGGAATTCTTGGATACCATGCATCACGCAGACACCACTGGCAGTGGCTGTCAGAGGAGCTAATGAGAGTTTAGAGTATGTTTGCAGGGGGATAGAGAAATACTGAAAGCATTATCCTACCTGTTATGCAGATGTTTTGATACCATTCTCTTTGTAGAGAATCTAATTGCCCTTCACAAAATTTTCACCTTCCTCGGAAAATCAGTAAGATGGGACAGATCAGGTATTGTGGTTCCTGTGATCCTACCTGTATGCTAAAGAAAATCTATAGATTTCAAAGTCCCTGGGGATAGATGGCATAAAAAGTAGAAGGCTGATCCTTCCAGCGTGGGCATTTCTCCAACACCTCCTGCTTTCTACTTGGTAATGTTCAGACTTCTTTTTATAGGTTTATAACTTTTAGAAGGCTTTTCTTGTTATTATTCCCTATTCTCTCCCATTGCCTTATTTCACGCTCGGTGACAGTATTTTCAGTCAGTATTCGGAACTCGGTATTTTATGAGTAATCAGTGTCCCAGGCAGCAGGAATATGATTGTGAGATCATTGTTACTAATTGAATACTTGGTGGGGGATCTCTTCCCTGCCACTGAGTGATTGACATACTAAAAATAAATTGCTAAAATTTGTTTCTAATAAAATCTACTCTCCATAGCTCATTTTAGAGCCTGAGCGTATTTGGGCATAATATTAGCAATCCCGAGTACTTTCCTCTTCCAAACAGAGGACACTGGTTTAAGGTGCCACTTACACACCTTTCTAATAAATGTCATAGTAGTAGCTGACACTAACACGGTTTAAACTGTGCTAGCACAGGGTTAAATCAAACCCTGATGAAAACAGCCTGAGCTGGATTTTCCACCCCGCTTTCTGCTGCTGCTCTACTGCAGCAAACATTGGTCCTCTCTCTCAGCCTGTTGACCTGGGAGTTTCTGCAGCGTGTGCCAAGCCGGCACAATCGGCTTCTAGACCCTCCTGACCGGTGCAGGGGATACGCTGTGGTGAGATACAGAGGGGTCATTCATTAATGCCCAAACGCAAGTAAAACTTTGAAGGTGTTAGGCCTCAAAACCATTGTTCTATGGAACAGCTGGCACAAAGGAAAAATGTATGTTTTG
Organism: Aptenodytes forsteri; assembly: GCF_000699145.1. Lineage (NCBI taxonomy): Eukaryota > Metazoa > Chordata > Aves > Sphenisciformes > Spheniscidae > Aptenodytes > Aptenodytes forsteri. The sequence continues at coordinate 4,954,293 of NW_008795035.1, forward strand.
TGCCTGCCGCAGCTGAACAAATAGGTGTCTGTCCAATCCTCTGGAAACCTAAATTCACTAGTTTTTTGTGGTTGTGTACTCATTTCAGTACTCGTGTTGCCTTCCTAGGATTTGGGTGGTTCTTCAGATACTGGTTATTTATCAGCCTTAGCATTTCTTCAAAAGAATGGCCTAATTTATTGGATTCTGCCTTCTGTAATCTGACTGCTGGCAATGGTCTGCCAGAGAGGTACTCAGGTACGTGTTAAACACACCCGCCTTAGCCTCTCAGAATTCATAAAGCTGATTATTTTTAATAACATTCTTGGTAATAATCTTTGGATGGCGTGTATTTACATTTGATGTCACCACACTGCTGTAGTGCTGCCTTCAATGCTCCTTTTAATGTATTTCCTGCAAGTGCCACATTAAATGATCATGGGATTCTTGGAAAAACAACAGGAAATGATAGAATGGTGCCCGCAATTTCTGTGTATTGACTTTTCCACAGACTTGCTAGTCTCCGAGCCTAAAAATTGTTGGTAAGAGAAAGATATTTGATCTTATTCTTTGTTCTTGATTCTTGTTTTGTGTGCTAGAAGCCCTGAACTTTTGCTGCTTTATTGTGGGGGGAAAAAAAAAAGGAAAAAGAGAAAAAGAACTAATTATAGAGATTATTGTGGTTTTGATTATAGGGACAGTTGTTTAATTTAGTTGCTTTACATTCCTAAGTAACTTTCAGCAGGAATTCATGTGGACACACTCTGTTATCTGCAAGTAAGTTACAGCTTGCATTGAGATACAGCAGAAATGTCTGTATGATAGAATCATAGCTCTGCTATAAAATTTGTAGGACATGGAATAAGTAATTGCCTTTTAAGTCTACCTCAGTACATTCAGACCTTAAAGGATAACCTATAAAAATGGGGGGAAGCTACAGGGAAAACTGTTGTCTGTGACATCGTTCCTCGGTAGCCTTACAGGGGTCATGAGCTGTGGAGGACAAGACAAAGATTTCAGTGGAAAATTATAGAAGATCACCTGATGCCAACATCACAGAAACAGGAATAACTGGAAGGTCTGTGCTTTTGGCCATGTCTAAGGGATTCTCAAAGTGCTTCTTGGGAGATTTTGAATATTTATAGCCGAGAATTCAAAATCCTTATCTCTTTGTTAGTCTGAAAATGGTTTTGCTTTTGAAGATAAATGATGACTCTTTCCGGTTTATTGTGGTGAATTTACCAAATAACTTTCCCCTCTTATGGGTTTAGTTTCCATCTGAGGGATAATTTATCTCCTAGATGCTAGCAATAAACAAGACCTATTGCATTGTTTAGAGCCTTCCAGCCTCACTTGGCTAATTCCTTCAGTAAATTCCCTCCTCATCCGGGATGATTCCTCAATAAATTCCCCAGGCCAGTTGGGTTTTCACCACATTCCTCTAAAGTCTCATCACTGGATGAGTCCCAATAGATGTATTAGTCTAGCAAAGTATTGGGGTGGTGAAATTGTGCATCCTTGCCTGCCATGCAAAGCGCTGTGTCTTCACTTGTGCCGTGCTGTGGACCGTAGCTTGCTTGGGAGCCTTCGGTGACGCTCCTACCTCGTGCATTCCCCATATATGTTGCTGTAGAAGGTAAGAATACAGCTTTAAACTGATAGCCACAAAACCAAGGAAATAAAAAGAGCAGTCTGCCTTCTCTGAAACCTGCAATGAAGTCTTTCACTGTGTTAAAATTACTCTGGTACCAGGAACAGCCTAATCTTACCAGGATGAGGTCAAAAAGTGCTATTTTACCCTAAAGCAGGATATTTTACCCAAGCAGTAGATGAAATTAATCTTTCCTGATCTCTCCATTGTGACTACTGGATGGCTTCCAAGACTCAAGCAGGCCTGTGTAGCATTAGCTCTTCAGGATTCCTGCGGTCTGAAAAAAGACATATCCTATAAATGCTGCTTTAGTTCTTCATTCATGGCACTGGCAGCTCTGTAATGAGGCAGAGGGCAGAATGCAGGGGCAGACCTCAGCGGCTGCATTTTCTGAGCCTTTCAGAAGGACTCAAACCAAGTGCAGTTGCCCTGGTTATAGCTCACCAGTCCCAGACTTTACCCTCTCTAGAGCAGAGGCACTGACAGTTCTCCTAAATCATTAGGCACTTTCATAATGATTTAAAAAAAAAAACAAACCCAAAAAGCTAACAACAAAAAGTGACCAAACCCCCTCCCCCAAAAAAACCACTTGGGATGTGACTGCTGTGCTTTGCTTTCACTTTCCTGTAAAGGACACAAGCCCTGGTCTACAAATATTAATGATTTTTTTTTTTCCCTTTGAAAAATCTAGGCTTGCTCCCCCACCCCCTTTTTTTTTTTTTCCTTTTTTTTTTTTTTCCCCCTTGAGAATTGTCCTATTGATGTGACTGACTGATTATGTAAAGGTCATCCTGGATTAGTGGTGTTTTGCATATAAAGTAGTAACAGTAACAGAGGGGTCACAATTCACTGCAGAATTTATCCCCACCTTTGACTTTTTTTTACAATTTCGGTTGTAGGGGGTTTTGTTGCTCACATATTTTATTTTGAGGAGACACTGGTGTCAATCAGATGGTTTAGCTACTTAATTATTATCATTGGTATACTATATCATTTCCTAGGTGGGCTGGTTTTTATCATATTGAAATGTTAAAAATTAAACACAACTTTTTTTTTTTTTTTAAATATAACCCCACAGGCACGAGATTCTCAGACCCCCTGTGATTCCTGAGTTTCCTACTTCACAGTTAATTGAAATGGGATATGGATTTGTATTTTCTGAATGAGCACAGCCCCCCTTCAGCATTTATTTTAAGATAGACAGCATGCAACATAAATTCTGAATAAAACTGACACCAGCTCAATGTAGTGATACATTGAACAGAAAGTTTACTGAAAAATTTCTAATTTTTCCCCCTCCAGCACAAAAACACTGTACTACTGTGCTACATAAGCTATTTGCTTTCTACTGCTTGGGAGTTTAGGCTGTTTCAAAAGTCTGCAAATGAAAACAAAAAGTATTGGAAACTTCTTCTGTATTTCTTGAAAAAATATCACTCTTATTTAGTTGTTCACTTAAATCTTCTGTCAGAGCAGATTTTTGTAGCCATGTTATATTACTATCAAAAAGATTTGATTCAACTGAGGAGGAGGTAAATGAGACCAATGTCTCTTGTCATAATTGAGAATGAAGAAAAATTAAGCCCCTTTCCATTGTAAATACTTACCTGCTGGGTAGTGCAAAAATTTGCTTTGTGATAAGTGTTTACAGGAAACACTGACCGTTCTTTAAGTAGTCATAATGTTCTGAATGTTGTTGCTAAAACTTAGTTACTCTTTCGTCTTTGTTTTCTGACAGACTATATGAAATGTCAGGTAATATGCTTTCAGAGCATGAGCCATCATGACACTTCATTGTTTTAATCAGTGTGAAAGGAATGATTTAACTCACTATCCAGTTACGTTTCTGAGTATGCTCATTTTAATAGGCTGAGTATTTTTCTAATTTATTTCTGAGTATGCTTATTTTAATAGGCTGAGTATTTTTCTAATTTGTCTGCTAATCATTAGGAACACCTTTGGCCTCAGTTCAGAGACTGTTGTGTCCTAAGTTTCAAGCTGGGATTAACACAGTACTAAGAAATCCAAAACAAGTGGATGTAATGGAATTGGAGCATTTTGCGCGCGCTCAGGTGAGAACAAGTAGGGCTGACTGTTTGTATGCTCAGGGCTGTGTGTGCGCTCATCTACACCCGCACCCACGAAGGTCGGGGTTTTCACTGGTTAATGCAACTGGCTCAGCAGGGTTTAATTACCAGAAACAAAAGTGCATGCAATGACAGAAAAGTCGGTTTATCATGTAATTAAATTCGTCTTGCACTGTTTTAGAGAGATGTTCTTGAGCTGGGTGAGTAATTGTATGTACTTTCATTGTAGTGGCTGTACTGTAAATGGATTCATGTATCTTCCCTGCAATGAAACATGGCTTTCTGAAAATGTACCACCTGGCAGGATTCAGGAAAGGTCAGACTAGCTTCTAGGACTGTCACAAATTTGTTCAGCACAAATCTGCAAATTTTTTCTATAAATCAAGCATTAGTTTTGTTAGGATCCCTTCCCCTCACCAAATTAGGTGCCTGAAAAACATTGCTCATCTTTCTGATCTAACAGAAAATAATCCTTATTATTTATTTATGGGAATTATGGATATTATCGATTTCTACAGCATTATCTATATAACTAAATGTTTATTAGAAATAAGCCTGAGCAATTAAATCAAGGGGGTTTTTTTAGATGTCTAAAATTTGGCCTTGTTTTAATTTGGACCTGCCGTGAAGATAGACCCAAGAGGTTTCTAATAAGTCTCAGAGTATGCTGCTAAATAAGAGGTAGTCTCAAAAGTAATCTGTTTTAAAATATGATTAGGCAATTTCATAAAACCTTGAGTCTTATTTTCACTACAAATGGCAGTGCTTGGACAAGAGATAATAATATGATTAGGCGATTTCATAAAACCTTGAGTCTTATTTTCACTACAAATGGCAGTGCTTGGACATGAGATAATGTTCTGTTTCCTGTTGGGCTATTCTTAGACCGAGAAAACCAAGCTTCCCAGACCTCCCCGGAAATAGGCTTATTCCCCAAAAGAAAAGCTGACAACAAGAATTATTAATGTCCCCAAAAGCGAACTCCTACTCTGCAAGATAAATAGAAATAGTTCAACCATCTGCAATAGTGTCAGTAGAGTTAGATAACTTATATAATATTTGGAGTCAAGAAGAAAAGATAAGGAAATAATTAAAAGTCATCCTATAGGCAATATAATACTTTGTGACAGCTACAGTATTTAGGAAAGTACATATAGCCTAAACATAGTTTTGATATCAGTCCAGGACACCTACGAGAGAAATTATGTAATTGTAACAGCACTCCTTAACTGTGGTGAAACGTCTGGTTTGATCCCCTCTTGGAGAACCACGTCTTCGTATTCCAGGATGATGTACTTGTTGCTCTTAGCTTTTTTTTGTTTCTAGTTATGCAGTGAGAGTTGACTGACAAACTGCAAATGTCATATGCCTCCTCCTCACCCTGTAACCAGAAGGTTGGGGTTAAAAGTGGGAGGGAAGAACGGGAGAGGAATAAATGAGAGCACAAGAAATTTGGCAGCATCAGAAATCTGTATGTACAATGAAGTGCTGAATGACGCATTAAGGCGAACCACCTTAATTATAAATTACGTGTAGTAAATTACAAGATAAAAGTATTTTAGAAACTAAATCCATCCCGTATTGGTATGTTGCATTATCCTGAAGTGACCCTGCGCAGCCAAATGTTCTTGCAGTCTGTCCTTGGCTCCTTTTGCATTATACAGGTTCCTAAGCCAAATTTGCTAAGTTAAACATCTGAGCTGTAAATAAAGATCCCCAAAGCCTACTGTGCTTTCCTTGTTCTAAGAGTCCCTTCACAGTATGGCCCCAATTCAACTAAGTACTTAATATGTACTTAAATCCCACTTAAATCAATGGGATTTAAACATTTGCTTAAATGCTTTGCTAAATCATGGCCTATTAAACTGTCCATGTTGGAGATCAAATTGTAATTTATATTGCTGTGATTTCTTTTTCTGGTGTTATACAGGAGACCCCAAACTACATTTCACTGTAGTCTTGCTTGAACCGAAGCTGGAACTGTTTAGAGGGAATGTGTGCAAGACCTTTATTCATCATGTGCAAGAAACAGGTTTTAATTATTTTGGGCATCAGCTACTGTAAACTTGTGTTCCTGATAACTGAGCTTATTTGACTTCACTTTAAAAGACCAAATGTTTTTCAAGCACCAGCATTTTGAAGATTGGTAACGTGAAATTTTCCTTTTTCAGTAATGTTTGCAACCCCTGGTAAATGTGGGAACATCTAGTTTTTACAGAATGTAGATATGTGAAAATATTTGAGGAGGAAGAGAATTAGCATTTTTTTCTTCTTTGGCTGATTTGCTGGCAATCTTGTCTTGGTTATTTTTTCATAAATGCAACTAGGATTGACAAGGAAAACAGCCTTTTGTAGCGGAGGAGGCGGCAAGAAAAGAAGTTGCCAAAAGGGCCATCGAGAATCCCCAAGTAATTTGATGTGTAGGGAAAATATGTCAAAAATATTGCAACTGTATATACTATACGCTTTTTAGAAGAGAGTCACATGGCCCGCCGTGCCTGGGATGCCCAGAGAGATTACTCTGGCCTTATCACTGTTTTTTTGGAAAAGAGTGACGACGGATGGTGGGAAAGTGGGGACTCTTCTTGACTTCTCCTATAATGCAAGCTCTCTGCTTGTAGTGGAAATCAGCCAAAAGACAGCTCATATGCCAAGAAAGCCTAAGTTAAGAGATGAGTGGAAAATACCAGATGCTTAAATTTGTCTTGGATTTTCTCAAAGATGCTAATACTGCTTTTCTGCTTAATTAGCCAAATAAGGGACGGACTGTGCTTCTCTTTTAATGTACAGATATTTCTTGGATGATATAAGAATGAGTTAGCCACCTCTATGGCACTGCTGTCCGTATAAAAGGAAGAGCTAGATGTTGGTTTCTTAAACAACATTAATAGGAGATAATTGCTGTAGAGCACATCCCATACTCCTCACCCACAACACAGCTACCATACCAGAATTGTCCCAAGATTGGGACTCCAAAGACAGCTCGTTGTCTGGAAGTTAGTTTAGGTTTCTATCCTGGGAGGAAATTACTCTCAAAGGGTACGTTTTCCCAGCTAGACAAGATTTATTTCCAGTCAAAGTGCTGTGTCTTTTGTTCACCGCTTAGTTTTCTTTTAAGCAGCTAGGCTTTTCCCAAGAGATCTCATATTTTGTCTGTAACCTCGGGGGTGTGGATGGACGAATAAGTCTGTCTCTCTCTTGGACATGGAGTGACCTTTCTGTAAGGGATGTTTTTCATGGGCATCTGTAAGCGTTCTCCAGCAATTTTGTGCCTCCTGAAAGGTGAGAATAAGTCAAACGTGCATTGAGGTTGTTTAAACGTGCAGGATCATAAGACCATTACAGAAGGGCATTCGAAGTAAAGAAAAAGTGAACCTCTCAACTGAGAAAAACTGCATGGTATTGATCAACTGTAGAATCGGCAAGGTGAAAAAGCAAACAGATTCTGGAGAGGAGTAGGTGAGATCAACAGAACCATCAATACTGGATATCATCAAACCATTTGAAGTATACTTGTTCTTTGCGTCACTTGTTTCGCTGCATAATTACAAAGCCTACAGCACTTGGTTAGTCTACTGTATAGATCTGATATGACCTTTTCAGACAGCAGATGTAAGTGGTCTGAACACATATAATTTCACAGTAATTCTAATATTCTGTTTCCATAATTTCATAAGGTATGCATGTATATTCATCTGTATGTATCGCTTACAGAAAAATGGAATACATGCAGGATAGGTTGTAATTTAAAACAAATGGATATAAAGGTAATGTTTATATCCAGAATATAGTTTAATAATAATTTAATACTAACTTTTTTTTCCTAATACTAACTTTACATGAATTTTAATCCTACTTCGGAATGTAAAACATTCAAAAAATTAGAGTTCATCTCTGATTGACAATGCTTGTTATGTATTAATTGACATATATTATAAAAGTGTTTCTTACCAGGGTTTTTTAACATCTCCAGTGAGCCATTACAGGACTTCTGTGAAAGGGGGGGAATAGTAATTTGTTGAGCAGGGAAAGTAACTCTGTTTTCATACTTCATCTGATGATACAATTTCTTCATCTTTGTGTGTTCATTGAGGAACCTTTCTTTTGCAACTTCCTTTGTTCCCAAGCCTGGGTAAAAATTATCACTTCTTTTAAAAATCTTAGAATACTGCAGTGCGCTTTGTTTCACCTCAAAGGCTGATTTGTGAATTGTACATGAAAGTGTTCCATGTTTTCATGTTGTTTTCTGAAGATCTAAAGTTTCCCCAAATATTTGCTACTACCTGCTCTCTTCTCACAACTATGAAGTGTAGATATAAAAAAGATGCCCCCTCCCATTTTCACATTCTTTATCACATATTGAATTAAATTAGAAGGGAAAATGGAAAAGAAATTGAATTGCAATTATGACTTTCTTAAAATGATCATAATTTGATTTAATTTCAAGTAAAATATTAATAAAGTATTCATTTTTCTTGGTGGGAAGCTCCATTAATGGAACAGTTTCCCAGGGAAACAGAAACAAAGTGATTAACTGTCCTTTCTGCTTTAGTAATGAGATATTTCTAAAATAAATAGTTTTGCCTGGTTTAGCATTTGTCTCTTACATGGTATGTTCTGGACCTTGTTTTGGGGTGTTTTAACTCTCTCTGTCTTAATTCTCACCCTTTTTAGAGGTTGTAAATTGCAAGCAGGCTACAAGAGAATCTCCTTCAGATTCTATAATAAGAAAAAGGGAAAAAGTTATATACATGTCTAATTTCAGTGACACAATGACTGAAAGTGTTTTTAAAAAACAAATGAGAAATATGTCCAAATGCAAATTCTCATGAAAAGCTTCAGAGTTTCAAAATTAGATAATTTTAATGTACTCTTATGGTTGGTTTTCAGTTAGAAAATTAAACTCCAGAAATGTCCCCCTAGCTAAATGAGGTTTCTGCAATGTTGAAATTAATCAATCAACTCTTCAGTAAGAGCCAAGCCTCAAATCCACAAGCATGAAACAACAGCTAGTAATGGCTATATAAATTGATTTCAGAAGGTTAAATGTGCACATTCAGGGCTTAGAGAACAAAGTCTTTATGGCCTTATCCAAACGGATATCTGTGACTCACATTACTTAGCATACACTGCAATCATGAAAATTAAGGGACTGGGTTTAGATGAGGCCATGAAGTTTGATTCATGTTGGAAAGTTTTATCAGAGGCTTTTTTTTTTTTTCCTGATGAACAAGGTCCGTGGAGGTCTGACACTGAATCATTTTGTTCACTGCTGGGGCAGGAAAAGGGATATAAAAAACCAACAAAGGTACTATGTGTGTGAGGGTAGAATTTTTTGACTGATGATTGTGCACATTTAAAGGATAACATTAGGGTTTCTCATTAGACCTAGTTGAAAATCAAATTCGGCAACAGTAGCTGGCTTCCATGCTAAGGTTGCGGCTGAGGTGTTGGCATCGGTACTTTGACTAAACTTTAGAAGAATCAGTCTGAAAAATGGGTGCATGGTAAGAAGGGGATGTAAATCTGTAAGTAATCATGCCTAAAGCCTGACTGGGTAGAAATAGATAGACTTTGGTTTAACGTGTAGCCAAAAGTTTCCCCCAATATGGGGAATATCAAATAGATTTGAATAAGTGTAAGAATTTTGAATGGCAGAGAAACCTAATAAGAGCTAGATTTCAACCAAGAGAAGGGACCAAGATGCATTCTGGAGAAGTATTCTGTAGGTTTTCTCTGTGGGACTTTCCAAACAAAGGCTGCAATTAGATACAGGCTAAAAAAGGGATCCTGGGCTGTGTTGACGTTTAATATCTGTTACAGATGAGGTTCCCAGGCTAAAATCAATGTTATGTCCTTCAGACCTCAGAAAATTACAATTAGTGCTGGGTAAGGGCATGTAGATCTCTCCGGACTAAAGTTTTTGCATTACCCATGCTAAACTGTTTCAGGTAGGATGAGGTAGAATTTGGACCGCAGCTGTTCTCAGTAAGACAGAGTGAGTCGGAGTCCTTGGCTTAGATTTCTGTTTAGGTCGTGTTGATCTTCCTTGTCAGGGCAAGGTTTCCAGGGCTAGGTGACTGGCCAAGCTTTTCATACTTAAGCTTATGTTTGGATTTATGCCTATGTTCCTTGGCTGAATTAAAGCTTAAGACCCGCAGCCAGTGTCGAGCTAGGGCGTGGAATGGCCAATTATCAAAAAATACAAAATGAAAAGGGATAGGCAGTATAGTGAACAGTAATAAGAATACAATCTGAATGACAGCCAGACACAGGAAAGAAGACAGGTTTGACAATCAGAGTAATCAACACAAAAAGCCTAATTGCAGAGGTCAGAAATGTAATGGCTCCAAATGATCTTCCAAAAGTCATTTATTTCAAGAAAGCAGAAAGAAAAGAAAAAATAATCTGATGCTGATGATTTGAAACATGTGCTTATGCAGCACATAATAACCAAAACCTGAACAAGAACAACAAAATGAAAAACAGGAAGAAGAAAAAAAACCTCAAAAAAGGGAGAATTGTTTAATTTAAATGTTTTATCCTTTTTAATAAGGTTTTGAAAAAACTCACAAGGATTTGCATTTTTGAAAGAAACAACTTTCTGGAGCATCCATGCGCATTTGAAATACTTTGAGCCCTTTGACTGAGACGCCATACCTTCAGCTACAATGCCGCAGTCTCTGCAGCCATCTCGCGGGGAGTCTGTGCACGTTCCCTGAGGCAGAGCCAGAGAGGGACACTCGTGTAGGAAGCAGCACATAGCCTTGCTGGTAAAGTCGAAACTCTACGCTTTACTTCCCTGTCACTGGGTGCGAGTGAGCAGAGTCCTTATGGCACATGCCAGTGAATAGTGACTGTAGATAGTGGTAGACCATTTCTCCTTTACGTTTAAATCCTGTTTTCCCCCCCTAATCACCTTAGACTTGCTATGTATAAGTATATGTCTAAGTATGTCTAAGTATGCAGAGTTTGGGGTGCTGGCTGCAGAGCAGCTGAAGGTCCCTTTCATGCTGAAGCTAAATCTGTCGTGTTATGGCACAGCAGTTGTCAGAGTTGCTGTTGACTTCCCTAAGGAGCTTGGAAGGGTTAGCTGTGTTTGACAGCAGTACCGATAGGCTGAGAGGCTGAACAGTCCATTTCTGTTTCCTCCTTCCGTCAACTTAGATGCCTTCTGCTTTCCCGTTCTCTCTGATTATACCCTTGCTGTTCCCATCCTGCCAACTCAACCAGCCAAATTCCACTTGGGGACGGTATTTCCTTTCTTTTCATAACTGCTTTACTGTCTTCCCCTCTATGTCGTCTTGGCAGTCCTTTGCTCTGCAAATCAGTGAAACAAAGGATGCTCACTTCACTAGAAACAGCACTCATTTTCCTGAGGGCTTTGTGGATTCAGCTTATAGGAAGGCAGAGACCAAGCAAGCTTCCTTCAGAAACAGGTTTGTCCTGACAGGATCCAAGTGATGGAGGTACAGGCCATTCAGTTAATGAATTTTTCTCTCGGGACTCTCAATGCCTTTTTATGATGCTTATCCCTGTGTCCTGCTGCTGTACTGCTGCCAGCAGTCAGCCTTTTGCCACAGCATATGCTGTTATGTATTCCAGTTGAAGCTTCCCTTTCTGCTTCTAGTGCTTCATCGGCAGTTCGGGTCAGGAAGGTAGTCAGAGGCTGTTAACCCAGCCAGGTAGAAATATATTCGTAAGACAATATCATTTTTCTCTGAATTCCTTAGGGGAACTTCCTGAAGATCTCTAGCAAGCTGGCCTACCACCACCATCCCCTCCCCATGTGAGTTGGCCGTGTTTAACCATCCACTCGCCGATAGGAGGATTGCAGTCCTCAGGTTTGTCTCCTAGGGACCTTGTTTCCTTGATACGGTGGGCAGCGTGGAAATGGTTTCTTGGTGATGGCTCGTGCCTTTGTTCTAAATATATGCCTGGTTTATCATGGGTAAATTTCTGAACTGGAAACCAAGATTGTGCACCGTTTTGGGAGGCCATGGCAGAAGGCTGCCATGAGAATCTCATACATTGCTCGTATTATTTGCTGAAACATGAATGGCTCATGCACTATCAGTGAAACTCATTGCTAATTGATCTTTTAGATATTCTTAGATCTGGACTTTGTGGCACATTTAGAGGTGACAGCATGCTGTTTATCATACCAGTCTCACAAAGGGAATTCCTTTGATTGGTTCGGATATGGTACGAGTGATAGCACCCTGAATAACTGAGCTCCAGCATCAGGTCTGATGCAACCTGTTTCCCTCCAATTCTTCCTGTTGTTGTCTGGTAGCTGATGCATTGCTGCATTTCCCACTTCTATAAAATTGTATCTTGTGGACACTTCCCCTAATCAGGAGACAAATGCTTTAGGCCATTGCTTTTATGCAATTTGTCTTTCCATTCCAGAATTTCCTGCTAGGTGCTGCACTGGCCAGAGTGAGAATATTGCCATCAGGAATGGGTGCACGAGAATTTTCATCTTCTAAAATGGGGATTTGTGATCCAGTGACTTGAACCTTCCCCTTTCAGGTATTCTTGGTTCCTAACTGATCTATAGCAAATCATATTAATGTTGAATGTTCCAGGAAATTATTGCATGTCATCTCAAATGATAGAATCTTGTTTAGCTACATTCATCTCAGATTCCAGTTGTTTTGTCTCTGTGTATGTCTGTGGATTTATTCTATTGGCTTTTTTCCTCAGAGAAGTGCAGGTTCCTAATCTCATTGATCTGGTTTCTTCATATTAGGTCATGTTACAAATTCCAAATCAGATTACAACAAAATCAGATTAGTTTCTTGTTCTTAAACAGAACAGCTTTAACGTCTGGACCTGGTACTTAAAAAAATCATATTTTACAGAATTTGTCTACTTTGGGTGTGCAGGAGGAGCCGAGCACTCAGTATTGGATGCATCACCCTCTTAATTTTATTTCAAGGAGACTTTCCATAGTAAGTAAACAGTGGATTAAACTAATAGCCTGAGAAAGTAGTTTTCGGAAGATGCTTTGGAAGTTGAAATGTCGCTGTTGTTCCCACTGTAAGTTTCATTTACCTTCTTCAAAAACTCCTATGAACACAACATACCATGTGGTCTGCGCTCCAAGCTTGCTTTATGATCTGGCACTTACAGTATATTGATCTTATTGTTCATCATTATGAGAAGAAAGAAATTTGTTCTGTGACAGTTAGACAATGGAGTCACATTTCTAGGAAAGACATTACTCATCCGCATCAGGTGCTTCTCTTTTTTTCTCAAAAAGATCTAATTTCTTATGAGAGCTTCACCTTTGAGCAGATGATGTTGTTTCTGTACGTGTATGAATTTGCTCTAGGTCAGAGGGTGGGGGATGATCCGACTTTGAAGAAAGCTGTATTGCATTCCCACCTTTTCAGCCGCTCCATGATGGCCAATTAATTGAAGGTGGAGTCCTCATTCTATAGAAACGACATTTTCAAGGTCTTTATGGTTGGAATCCTCAGTCCTACTAGAGCATTTTCAAAGCCCCTAGAAAGCACTGGAAAAACTACTGAAGAGCTTCAGTAGGCTTTGAATTGGAGCCTAAATATCCCTTCCTTTAGGTTTCCTGTTGATAAATGTTAATAACAGCAATGCTCATTTCTCTAGTCATCTGCAGATATGAAGCATTTAATGTGGCATTGAATATTTATGCTATACTGAAGAAGTAGTGCTTAAAAAGTTCACTAAAGACTTTAATCAAAAAGGAGAAAGTAAAAAAAAAAAATCTATTCTTAATGTTTCCAATATTAAAAGTAAATAAAAAAAACAACCCTAGATGAAAAAGTGATGCAGTCCATATATCTCAGAAAGAAAGGATAAAAAAAAAGAACCCTAGATGAAAAAGTCCATATATCTCAGAAAGAAAGGATAATAAAAATATCTTGCATGTTACATAGGTTCCTTTTTTGTTCCTAATCAATTGCTTGCTACTTCTTATTAACGAATCTGAAGAATGGTCTTTAAGTTGTAAATGCTGATCTGGATTTCAAATGGGGATTTAATTGTTTCTAGATTTTCACATCAATTTCCTGTGACTTTAGTATTCCCATATATCTCAGAAAGAAAGGATAATAAAAATATCTTGCATGTTACATAGGTTCCTTTTTTGTTCCTAATCAATTGCTTGCTACTTCTTATTAACGAATCTGAAGAATGGTCTTTAAGTTGTAAATGCTGATCTGGATTTCAAATGGGGATTTAATTGTTTCTAGATTTTCACATCAATTTCCTGTGACTTTAGTATTCTTGGGTTCATCTCAGCTTCCCAGTGCCATCTTATGCTGTGCAGCTAAACCAGATATACACAACTGTATCTGGAGTTGGTTTTTAGCTAGAAGTGTCTTGTCGCAAGTGTACTGCAAGTCAGTTGGCGGAAAAGAACAAGAAGGAGGGATAATAATAATAACTAAAAAAAAAAGTATGAGTCAAGGTTGTTGCTATTTGAATGGACCGTACATCTGAAGTCCCAAATTCTACCAATTACTAGTTCAAGAACTGTAACTGTGGCAGAGTTGCTAGTCAAATGGCCAAGGAAAACATTTCAAGTCTTCCAAATGAAATTGTGAGAGTTGAAAATAAATATTCAGGTCAGAATACGTCCTAATAAACTATCCACCTTTTTTCCTGTTTAGCTGAAAACATCTTCTTTTCAATGCTTTGTTTGCTTTCCCGAGAGGTAATCTAAATTTTATTAAGGATAAAACACATTTTCCAAAGGAACCCGTTAACTCTGATAGCAAGCGATATACAAGGAAGCAACTTGGCCACATGGTGGAGCTTTCTGCTCTTGCTGCGGGAAAAAATGGTCAAAAGAGCTGCCTGACTCTGCCAGAATCCTCCAGCAAAGAGGGAGATATTAAGTCCTGTAAGTTCTCCTAGAAATACCGTTCTTTATGGTGATTTATGCTCATATGTGTCATGAGAGGTGTGAATGGCTCCCCCCCAGCCCCCTGGTCTGGAAACTGCATCTGATGGTGACGTTAATTACCAATGCATTTCATTCAGACCAGCAAATTCCGGTTTACTTCCAGCGTTATGGCTGCACTCTTAGCCTACTGTCACATGCAGATGAAGGGCTCCTCAGCCTGTTCGTCATCCCCAGATGCATCAAATTCGTCATACGTACACATTCATTTTTACAAATAAAAGCAGTATACTATCCTCACCCCGTTTCCCCACTGGACTTCTGCCTACAAGAAGCTCGTTATATGCTTTGCCTTCCTCCAGGCTCATCTTGTATAGCACTTGACTTGGATCACATTGAAGGGAAAGGCTAAGGACCAGCAGCAGATGCAGGAGCATTACTTAATAAATTGCTAATCCGTCCTCATTAACGAAGAAGTCCTTCCAGAGTGGATATTGAGACAAAGAGCTTTTGGCATTTGTGCAGACTTAAGGGAACATCTGTGTTTGTGATGGCAGAAGATTTATTGTGTGATAATAGAAATAAAGCCTCAAAGGAAAATCCTTTCGCTGATAAAAGTAAGACTTTTTATAAGAACTAATTTTCACTAGTGTTCTTTTTTTTTTTTCCAATTTATTTATTTTCATCATCTTTTCTTACCTATTGGTACATATGGCACCCCTTTAGAAACGAGTGCTCATCTTGAAAGAACTCATTAGATCATATGCCAGTACTTTCAGTGGTTCTGTTCTCTCACTCACTTTTGTGTCCTTTGAAATAGAATACAAATTTAAAGGTCTGTCTATACGTACAAATTGCGCAGGCTGAATTAAATAACTTCCTAACTTGGAGTTGGTTCAGTTTAATTCTTTAGGCGTTTAAACCAGTTACCCAATTAAACAAATCGGTATTAGCTACAGCTAAGATGATTTACGAGTATACAAAGGGATTGCACTCATTTAATTAAACCTGCAAAAAATTGATTTAATTCCACTGATACAATTTCTGCATTTAGTTTTCACCTTGGAAACATTTTTAAATTAGGAAAAGAACCTCATAGCCTAAAACCTTGAGAAGAACATATGCTTTTTAAAAAATGTGTGAAAATTAAAGTTTGTGACTAGAAGAGAACTTCATGACCACACTGTAAGCAGGGAAAAACAAGAAAGGGGAGCAAAAGATGAAGCTGATCAGTCTAATTTTGTTGTGCAACATTAATGAAAAGCTAAATATTAACGATAGGTTGTGATCCACAATCCTATTATCGAGGCTTAAACTGCTTTGCATGAGCTGAGCCTTAGAGACTGTCCATATGCATCTTCGTAGCACATATCAAATCTTAGATGAGCTAATTTAGCTAAGCCCATACTATCTATTATGGGGCTTTCTCAAAACATTCCACCTACTAAGCATATAAAAAAATACCATGAAACCAGTGAACACAATAGACAGACTTGCGAAAACCAGCGTATGTTTAATGTGTGCTGGCAGGAAGGAGATGATCATTACCACAGTATCTGAGAGTCTCTACGCTGCTTATATAATTTGAGGCTTTTCTTCTAACTTTTAGGGCTCAAACACTCCCCCTCCAGAACCTCGATGATAACATTTAATTCAGCATCAGAGTAAGGCTTACGTGTTTGCATCATGAGGTCCTTGGAGGAAAGGACTGTTTGAAATATATATTACAATTTTGTTAGTATTTCCTTAGTGTTTGTAAACTATATTTTGCGTTTTTTGCATTGTTTTTATAATCCTTTTGCACTGAGGATAGCACACACAAAAGCCCCCCAAATCCAAACAAGCAAAAAATCCAAGATCCTTACTCTGCAAAAATGGGTTAAGAAAGGATATTCCCTTGAAGATGCGAGTGTTCTGCGCTCTCTTCTAAAAACTAGGCTATGAATGTTTAATGCAAAGGCTATGGGTCTGACTTACCATCCACTGAAGTCAGGGGCAAAAATGTGATTTTATTAATCACTGTAGCGTTCCTTCTGTTCAACTGAATCGCATCAATTCAGAATACTCAAAAGCTCTATAGCTGTGTCTTTTTCTTTTGAGACTAAAAAGCTATTATGGGAAAATTTGTTATGCTGAAAAAGTGAGGGTGCTAATGGATTATTAAATGTCTGGGTTAACCTTACCAGAGATGTTTTCATTGGGATAACTCAATTTAATACAGTATAATAGAATTTTCTAGTATACGTTAAAGTCCAAATGGTGATGTGTAAAAGCAAAGAATGAAAGTCCCTTTGAGAAATCTGCTTGAAAGCTGATTATTTGAAATTGCTGTAACCTTATAACTCCTTATTCCAGTGATGAGATAATGATATAATTTAGAAAAGGGTGGCTTAGTGATATATGTGTCATTTAAATTCTTCCTAATAGGTGACATTTATTGAAAGCTGACTCTTGAACTGTGTTCCATGCCTTGTGCTATCTATCCGCCTTGGAGCTGTTAGACACTGTAATTACATTTTGCTTCATTTCCTGTATAATTGTGAAAATCCTTCCATGGTAGGAAAGTACAAAGTCCAGATAATGAGAACATGACAACGTATAAGATTTAAGATGGTTTAGATTGCAGCTCGAACTGCCCGTGACTCAGGCGCTTTCAAGGTCATCCAACACATAGTGAGGTCAGGCAGCACAGCACTTTTGAGACTGTATAAAATAAAAACATTTTGCTGCTTTTAATAAACATCAATCTTAACATCATTATTTCTAGAAATTGAGGTGTGTCTTACGGGTAGAGTAAGAAGAAATGCCAAATCTTATTGTGTTGAGTTACTGTGACATTCAGCCACTAGCACACTGTCTTTGTGTGAAGAATATTAAGAATAGTTTTGTGCCAGGGCATAATGTTTTGAAGTCTCCAAAGCTTTGCTCTTTTGTTTTATTACGCTTTCAAAGTCTTCCCCTTGGCAGTTTCTTGACGGTACTAGATGTATTTTTGTAACTAATGTGTTTCTTAAAGCAATTTTTTTTTTTTCCCCTTTAGAAAACTCTTGTAGCTAAATCATTACGCTACCAGTTCCTCTCATCACCAGCCTGGTCTACATTACGTCTAGAGATAATCAGCTGGACTTGTTTTCCAGGCTAAGGATATTGTATATCTTCATTATGCACCGTTGACTCTGAGGGTTTGTGGACTTTGTCTAGGTAGAATTTCTGAATCCTGTGTTAATACTGCAAACTCTGTGTAGGCTTGGCTGTCTTTCAGTGCACTCTTACCGTGTGCTTCATGTGCTAAGAAACAGAAATGGGCCACAAGGCAACTGCCAGTGAGCACGTTGGCCACTGAAAGCGATATTTGATTTATTTTGCCTCCTAGGTCTAAAGAGAAAGTTTGCTCCAAATTCCCTGTAGGAAAACTACAGGGAGCAGCTTCCCCCAGAGAACAGAGAGACGGATTTCGTGCAGCCTTTCAAGTCTGGTCTTGGGAAGACTAAAAGAGTTTGGGACTGAATAAGGAAACGAGGAGACAAGTTTAACAGAGGAAGCAGCTACATTTCCAAGGGAGGGAGGAGGGGACCAGCCAGAGCTTGAAGGAAACATCCTGTAAGAGGTACAGGCTGTGAATTAATTACTGCAGGGGGATCCCGTGGCCCTTAAAAACTCTCAGGCAGTTGTTACATGGTACCTTTGACATAAGTCCATGCTATCATTGAAAGGCATGAGCCCATCCGATGCCCTGCCTCCTCCTGGTTCATTCCCACCATCTCTCTTGTGCTCACAGTAAGGATTATGCTGCTGAATGGTAGCTGAAACAAAGAACTGATCTGCTGAAAACTGATCTGGGAGGTGGGGAGAGGCAGGGGATTGTCAGAAGTATTATGGACAGGTGCTGAGTTCAAGTGATCACGTAACCACAGCCTGGTACATTTGGGCTTTTCCGAGTACTGTGTTGATGTGATATCCTGGAAAGCAAGTGGAGCAAGTGCATCTCCTGGCAGACTATACTTTGAATAGCTGTGTTTGGGGGTTTTCCTTAGACAAAAGATCATTGTTGTTTGCTAGTGAGTTAGCTGTTGTGTATCTAAACAGCCTCCTAGGTGATGCAGTAATAGAATTAGTATCAGTCCTTATGCAATAAATTAAGCTGATCTGGACTTCCTCTCCCATCTTTTGTGAGCATCTGGTTTGTGAAGAGATTAGACATTAAATGTGGGTGAAATAATCTCACTGTTTCAATGCCAAAGACCCTTTAAAATTGGGGTGCAATTTCAGGCTGTAAAGTTGAGTGGATGTTACAAAAAGCAAGGAAACTAGAACATAGATTTTTATGGATGTCTGCTCCAGCTGCACCACACCTCTCCCAGCCTTTTGACTTGTAAGACTTTCCCAAGTATCCTCCCTCCAGAAATTCTTAGTCAATCGGAACTGTTTCTTGTATTTAATACACTTTACATTAAGCAACAGTGTTACTTCAGGAGCAAATAATTCTGAAACGGTTTATTATAGCAGCATACAGTACAATAAGAATGGAAAGATATGGGTAAAGCCATGATCTGAACTCTCCAAACCCGAATCTGCCTGCTGTCAGAGCTATAGCAAGGTACATTAGTACCTGCCTCCCTCCCCATCTCTATCCAGCCACTACTTCCTACTCACCCTACCTCTGCAGCCCTTTAATCTGTCATTTTCAGAACCAGCAAGAGTAGTTGGCAAGGTTCATCTCCATAGTATCCCCTTTGCTCAGCTTTACGCATCATATTTCTGCTGACCCACCTGAGAAGTCCAAATCTAGCTTTTCCAGGACTCTGAGCCGTGTAATCGAAGGGTACAATTGTGACTTGAAAAAAATCTTTATTTTAAAAGTTATTTGAAGAGAAACCCAGCTAAATGTATTTCATTGTTCTTTTATTGCAGTTAATTTCCCTGTCCCCCCTTTTCAGTCACCCAGTGTTTCCCTTGGGAAAGCTAGAAGTGGAGTTAGTTTTTCATATGATTAACCAATATTATGTGGATTGAGCATTCTTCCTTAAAATAACATTTTCAAAACATTCACTAGAGACTTTAAAATGAAGCCTTAATGCTTTGTATTTATTTTTTCTTATCAAAGCTTTAAGACATTAGGAATTTAACTAGCCATCTTGTAATAATCAGAATGCAAATGTTAGCCTCTCAGTTTCAGTACGGAATTTGATTCTACATACGTTACTGTAGAAAGCTCTAGTGTTGTCTTCCCCCAACACAGGATTTCAGATTTGTTGCTCTCAAATAAATATAACTCATGGACCTCTCAGATGTCCTGCTGCTATTTATCATTTCGTTGTGTGGGATGCAGCTGGAGTTATGTCACTAGGTACATTTCAAACTATATGTTTCATTGCACTTGTCAGTGCGGTTTCAACATTCACTAGTATTTTTCTCCTCCCTTCTGTTGGACATAGTGGCTTTTGGCATTTCAGAAATATGGTATCAAGGAATTAAAAAATGTTCCTGTCTAGATCGCTGCAGACTCCAATAGGATAATTCCATCAGCGATAAACTGCACTGAATTCTGTGTACAAAATATGACCAGGTACTAGAAATCATGTCTCCCTTCTCTTAAATGACTCATTTGGCCAATGAATCACAGTAAGTTTTGCAAAGTGATGTTGACTTGACAAGAAAAGTGATGTGTACCCACCCTTCTTTCTTCTTACTCTTTGCCTCTAACTAGTTGATACAGCCTAAGCATTCTCCTAGCAGGGGAAAAGTATGATTTCTGAATCCCTTCAGTTTGAGCGACAGAATTCAGGTCTTGTATTTCCTCAGTGCGTGATGTTAACATTGGGATATTGGACAAAATTATCATCTTTTTCATATTCCTTTAAATGAAGGTGGTTGTGGTAACTCTGTGTGTGGAGCTCAATCATGTTGTTCCATGCTAGGCATGTGGGATAAAACTTTGTGGGGACTTAGGCATGGCATAAACACGTAGCACCTCAACCCTCCCGGATGGTAGAAGATCTGGGGAAGAACAAGGAGTGTCTAAAGAACTTGACCAGTGCAAAATCGAGCTCTGAGAGATCAGGAGGAAGTTTAGAGGCTTGACTACTGGTGCCCAGGAGCCCTGCCTTGGCTGAAAAAATTGCTGACTGCTCTGTTTCAGTTCTCCTTAGCTGGAGAACTTCATCCCATGCATTTCAAAGTGATGCAAAGCTCTGAATGAAGGTGTGGTTTTGATGAATATTAGAAATGGTGCGAAACAACATTCTAATGTTTGGAGGACAATGAAAATCAACGTGAATTGAACCAGACCCAATATTTCTGCGTTTCAAATGTTGACAGTTCTTGGCTTCCTCACCCTGGGCCAAAATGAGACAATCTTATGGAAGAATGTGTTGCCAAAATACCCTTAAAAGCAGTTGTGAAATTCAAGGTTTTCATCTCAGTCAAAAATGCTAAACCAACCCCGAGCCCTGACTATTCAGTTACTTTCTGCCATTGTTAATTTCTTGAACTTTTCCTCTTTTCTTCTAAAATGTGGAATTTCTCCTTTTATCTATTTATTTTAAAATGTTCTATAATTATCTTCTTCATTTTCACTGACTTGTAAGTCTGACTTATAACGGCTCACGTAAGTCTGGAAAATAATTTGGTTACAGTGCTTTCAAAAAGGTCTCTGGTGAAATGAATATGTCTGTAGGATGCACGTTATACTGCTGGATAGACAAAACCGCACAAAATACAGATTCCCTCATAGCAGAAGGAGCTACATCCTATGATACTTGAAAAATAATTTTTCTTATGGTGCATAATTTTTCTTACGGTGCCTAATTACTTTCTTGCCACCTGAAAGTAGAGAGCTGCGAATCACAGGGGCAGTGTGTCATGCAAACCAGGGCAGTGCTGCAAGCCATGTTGAATCGGCTGGGGATGGGGGGGGGGGGGTGTTTGTCCTTAGCCCCTCTCTGCTCCCCTTCTGTTTGTCCTTAGCCCCTCTCTGCTCCCCTTCTGTTTGTCCTTAGCCCCTCTCTGCTCCCCTTCTGTTTGTCCTTAGCCCCTCTCTGCTCCCCTTCTGTTTGTCCTTAGCCTCTCTCTGCTCCCCTTCTGTTTGTCCTTAGCCACTGTCTTAGCATTAGCCTCTAAAACGCTCTTGACAATTTTCTGAATTCGATGTATTCTGTTATGGATTGTACTGTCACAGAAATGTATATTTTAATAGTCGTGATACTTATCTAATGAATTAAAATAGTCATCGTGATGTAAGATCAGTTAACTGCACAGGAGGAGCTTTTTAAATGGAATATTTTTTTATGTGGGATGTGAATTCACAAAGAAAATTGAACCATGACGGGAGTATTCCCCTTGATCCAAGTCTGATAAATGTCAGCAAGAGTTATGAACGTGCTGAAATTGAAACTATGAAATTAAACTGTCCAACAATCTTATGGGGAGACAGTGATTTAACAGAGTTCAGTAGATCAATTTTACTCTCAGTAAGTGAAGACGATGACTTTGGCTTTGTTATCCTGGAAATCCCATAACTGCTCTTATGTCCAGCTGCACACCTATAATATCTCTGGGGGACTGAACAGGTGAACCGAGATTGTAATTTGAGAATGAAACGTCTGTCTTTGAAGCCCAGCTGGGTTGTCTTTTGATCTGAGATTTTGCAGCTCTAAAGTAAAGGTCCTCAAACTAAGAGGAGTTTCAGTGTTTTCACACAAAGCGGGCTGCGGTACAGCAGCATTACCTATCACTGCTTTCTGTGGGGTTGAATGTTTTTAGCACTACTGACAATTCATTTAAAGATGCACCAGTCTCCTTTTTCAGTGTTTCCAAATACTTCTTTCCCACCTGTTTTATGTACTTAAGGATCTGGAGGGATAATATTCTCTTTTTACAGAGATGACTGGAAAACTCAGTCCCTTCTGAATTTTCACCCTGGAACAGGGATCAGCAGTGTTGATCTCCCAAGCAGGGAGATTTTGAAAAGGCCCCAGAATTTAACTGCAGTGCTGGAAAGATGGGTAAAACTCAAACTGAAAGTCCATGGGAATGGGCAAGCGTGGAGAATATAGCCTACTGTTTGCCTGAATTTTCAGTAAGCAGAGTTCACCAACCTGGCTTTTTCCTGGATAAGTGTTTGAAAATGCAAAATGATCCTATGGATCAAATGTGAGGCTTCCTATTACGCACAGAGAGCTGCCACTGTAAGTTTTGCAGTAAAAGGTTAATGTCCTGGTTTACATCCAGTTAATGGCAATTGAAATCAAATCTATAACCCCTGTAGTATTCATTCAGAGTAAAACAAACCCCTGTAGGTTTCTGGATTCAATAGAGCATATTGAAATGGGCAGCTGGGTGTTCTGGCTGCTAAACTGCTTGCCGAGTTGAAAAGCAAAACCAAAACCCTCTTTGTGATTAACTGAGTTAATGCTTGAGTTCTTTAAAGAGACCGTGGCAGGGGTCATGGGCGATGGAGGATGCCACCGACTTCAGGGATAAGCTCTTAAAGCCTGCTTTCCATTTTCTCTTAAAAAGGACCTTGCACCCTCCTGTCGGATGGGCTCTGAATTTGTGAGCCTCTTGCCGCTCGTTGTGCTTTTAGTGTTTGGTAGTAACTTCAGATTACGTATGTGATTTCAGCACTGGCAGTATTAGAGCTATATAAATGTCAGGCTTAAATTGCCCCTTTGTTTTTTAGACTTTAGGCTTTCTTCTAACAAACAGAAACAAAATTAATCTTCCTTGTTGACTTGATAAGATATACTAGTTAATTAAATCTATGTAAATCATTAGTGTTAGCATTTTAGTGGTTTTGGTAGTGCTATATCACCATCATATCAAAGGATGCCGCTTGTCTGTGAAATGTAGTAATTTCTGGGAACTGCCAATGATGTTAAGTCTTAATCTCTTCAAACGAAAACTAGGGCATCCGAAAGCCCGGGGAAAAGTGGAAAGTAGGTACGTTAACACAGAGGGAGAAACAGGTGAGTTTCTCTCCTGTAGTTTTTGGAGATCTAGCTTATGTTCTCTGAGGGATTCGGGACGTTACTGTGTTAAAACCTACCTTCTGGGCATACGGGAATTTTCCTTAGTGAGATGTCTCTGCAACGTGATTTTAACGTTTCCACACGTAACTGGAATAAGCAGGCAGCAGCTAATGGACTTTAGTAGATTGGCCTGACTAGAGAGGCACTTATCCTCATGAGCTAAGGCAGCAGAATCTGGCCCCCAATGCCGTTGCCAGTGGCCTAGATGCAAAGGAATAACTACAACCAAGGAAATATATTTGAACTGACATATTATTGCTTTTAAATTATAAAATGGAAAGCATATCTTGCAGCAGGTCAAAAAACGTGGTGATGTGGGCATGTTTGCGGTACACTCTGAGCATCAAAGCTTTAAGGGGCGTTTCTGGCACTCAGAATAGTTCCTCTGTTTGTTTTTTCCAGCTGGAAAGAGGTGATAAGCCTTTTAGTGGAGACGTGTTTCTGGGCTGACACCCGTTCCTTTTAGGTGTTTGCTTTCACTTGATGAATGGTCTGACACACAGAGAGGATAGTAGGATGCTTTTTCTGTCCTGTGATCTAGAAGGCAAACAGGAAAGCCATTCCAAGGCTGGTGGATTTAAGTATGGTACAGATAGTTTGATACGTCAAAGCTCTAACAGCCTCTATTTTACAGACTTCACCATGAAAAATAATAAAACGCGGCACAGAAAAAGTAAAAGTATTATGGTCCATCCTTCTTGGGAAGCTGGAAAGTACAGCCCACACCCTTTAGTCTCTGTTGTGGCTAAAGGAGATGTGTACAAGAGATGCGCGGAATGGAGTTGGGACTAGCGAGTTCAGTTCACGGAAAAACCCGTGTAGTAAGTAGAACATGGCCAAGTGGTGTTTCCACCGATGGTTTTTACTAGGTTTAGAAGTCATGCATATGTGACAAAAGGGGGAGTGAAAGGGGTGGTGCAGAATACAGCTGCCTGGTTTTACTGAACTCTGAATTAGGGGCATTAGGGGCGTTTCTTTACCATTTTGGTGCTCTTCTGCCTCGTGCGAATGGAACTCCCAGATTTCTGGGGAAGCTTCAAACAAGATGCACCTGGGGCTCTGGGCTTTACTGTTGACTACATTTGGGAAATGCAGAGTTGTCTTTATCTAAACTGGTCCTTCCTTGTCATCTAAAAAGTGTGGAGTGAATTACACCAAATGGACTTACTCTTTCAAAACCGCAAAACCATGCAAGTAACTCTCAGAGTATAAATAATGAGGCTTGTGACTACTTAGCCCTTTAGTTATTTAACAAAGTAAGTCTAGTACAACGGACAGAACCATGGTCATGGAAAAGTAAAATTTCTCAGCAAGTGGCAATATTTTAGATTAACTCAGAGCTGAGGGAAAAAGCAGCCTATGCTGTTCTCTACAGGAAATTCAGCAGAGAGAACTTAATGTTCTTTCTTGTCAGAGGCTGCAAATAAAAGTTAACTACAACAGACCATTGATTTATGTAACTGAAACCCTTGCCGCATTGTGCACAGAGCTATTAAGGAGGGAAAACACCAAGTTAGGAACAAGTGAAAACTCTCTGTAAACTCTTCCCTTCTCTCCCACATTCTGAGCGTCAAATTATGGCCAGAGAAACTATTCATATCAAGTTTTCTTGGTCTGTTTTGCTCTGCTTTAATAATGTGACCCAGAACACCCGCAACTTCTATGATGGAGAAAGGCACTGGAAATTCACTTGACCGTGTGTCAAGTTCTTCAGCTGTCCTGGTCCCAGCAAAGCTTGGAGCCGTCTGCGCTGTGCCGACAACCCACCACCAGTATCACGGAGATGCTGACGGAGAGGTGGTGTTGGAGCTGACCTTAGGAACGGTGTCAGGGGACTCTCCACCATGAAAATACGACTGCTGGCAAGTACAGTGTGTCAGCTGCCCGGTAGTTAATCCTGGATTAAATGGATGGATTACGTTTTGAGTAGATGTAAACTGAGTCAAAGCTATTGCTACTGTATTTTGGTTGAGACATTTGAAACTGAAAACTGCTGTTTTGCTATCAGTTTTACCATGAATACGTTGAGTGAATTAGGCAGTTCATGCCCATATGATGCTACTTAATGGTGGAATAATATGTAAGCATCATATGATAGGCACTGAGTGCATCATTCCTGTGAAATGCAGAAATGCTATCCTTATTTAAGGATGGAAAATGATGCATAAAAGTGCAAGAATTTGTCCCGGGACATACAGAAAGTGAGAGAGAGAATAGTTATTTAATACAGGGTCCTCAAGCTCACAGCACCAGTCCATTTGTTGTCTTTTAAAGTGATTCTCTGCGGTAAATATACTTTTAGAATCTATAAAATTAATTTTGCAATAAAATTAGTTAATTAGTAGAGCTGAAGAAATGGGAAATGAGCGTCAGATGGTAATGTTTTCCAGTGTTTTAGCTCTAGGAATAACCATTATTATTATTATCAATAATATAGTCAATGCTTATTGTACATGTTAAAGATAATACAGTAATTAATGGAATTGAGCATAATTAAGATATTACAACTGTCAAGAAAAAGTGAATTACGTGGTAATCTGTACTCGTCTGAATAGCAGGTATTTTGTTTACCTCCAAGAGAAAAGCCATAAATTTAGGTATAACGAATGGAGGTCACGCGGAGAGGTTGGGGCCGGGGCCCAGGAAAGCGGCAACCACACATTCTGTCAGGGCTGTCCTCCGGGAGAGGATCTGGAAGTCCTGCGGGAGAATGACGTCACATTTTTCGCTGTTAGTCAAGGCCAAAATGCAAACTGCCTTGCTTTACTCGAGCAATAACGTTCTCTCAAGCACGTGAAGCAAAGATGTCAGCAGTATGTCCGGTGCGTTCATTGGAAACATCACCCAGAGCGGGCCAGCGTAGCGCGGTGGGATGGCGCTTTGAAGGAATACCTCGTCCATGACAAGGGAAACTTGGCTCTGAATTAAGGACCGCAGCGGGCTCACCCTTGGACTCTGCTCCCTACCTTGCTTCTGGGCACCTCGCTTAAAAGCACCCTGGCAGGGGCTGCTGTGCGCTGCCGCTTTAAGGCATGCAGGCACTGCCAAGCAGCAGGTCCTCGCCACTGCTGGAGCACCAGGCGCGGGCAGCAATCCTCTGCTCGGCAGGGCTCACAGTCCCTCGCTGCTCTCTACTTAATAACATTTGGCTGCTTATGAGACAGCTGACCGGGGAGCTAAAGGCTTCCTTCTAGCGCGGCAGGGTTTCACCTGGTGCGGGCGGCAGCTGCCACCATGGCAGCAGCAACGGGCTCTGCTGCAGCAAAACCTGCCAAGTCCTGCAAAAAGTATCGAACGGTGAAGCGACACACTGGCATCTACACCTACCAGGAGCCGCCCCACAGGTAAGAGACCCTCCTTTCTCCTGAAGTGCAAATCTGCCTTATCTAGCACGAAAGTGGGATCTTGTCTTTTTACTTCCATTTAGACAGAGCGTGGCAACACGGAAAGGAGCGTGAGGAAAAAATCACTCTTCTCTCTATATTTAGATGTATTTCAAACCTCTCTGGTTTTTTATTTTCACAAAAGTCATTTTTCATATTGCAACGTAAACACTGTCCGTAAAACAGTGTCACTCCAATGAGTTCAGGGTATAGCAGGGTAAGAAATCTCTCTGTACCTTTCCCGTGTATTTATACATTTCCCTTGAACGTCCCCTGTGACCGAGGGGACAGGACTGTGGACCGATGGATCAGTGGTCTGATGAAGTATGTCTTTTGAATGTTCCTACAAGGCACGGCTGAGGTTATGATTTATTTCTAAGTGATTAAAAGGTGTTGCTTTTTCAGCAAAATTGCAGGGAACGTTCCTAACAAGTACATAGAAATTAGAATTCATACAATTAGAAAACTTCCTAGCTGGTGGTTGTTGCATGGTTCAGATCTCATCATTTCGTTCAGGGTGAAACAGTTGCCACAGGTTTTTAGACCTAAGCTTCTGCAAGAATGAATACTACCACTGTTTCATATACAATACCCTGTTTCAAACAGAGAACTGAGAGAGTTGTAGCTTAGCAAATGTAGTGACAGCATCAGAAAAGATGATTTAATAATCATCCACAGAAATCTGCATCAAAGCACACGAATCTTTTTACAGGGATGAGTAATTCCTGGTGTGCGGGGTCCCATGCTCCCATCCCCCTCTGAAGGGAACAAAGGGCGACCGTGTTCTAAGCATCTGTTCCCCCCATTCTAACAAGAAAATATTTTATCATTATTACAATCAAAATAAAAGGCCAGCACCACGTGGTGAATAAATGAATGTTAAGTGCTCTTGCTGGAAATGTTTAGGCAGCACTTTGTTCCAGAAAAATAGATAGACTGTCTTGCTGGCATGATGTGTGAGCTGTATGGTTGGAAATGCTCGGAGAGGAAAGTGGGATGCGTGGTGGGGAGCAGGGATGTCGCTCTAATAGGTTGGATCCTGTGCAAATCAACAGTTTGCTGGGGATCTGAACGGGAATAATTTGTCTTGTTTTCCTCTCGTGGGGTGTGTGCTGGGCTGCCAGCAACTCGGACGATGATATTGCTGAAGAAAAGGCTGAGAGCCATGACCCAGAGCAGATCTTTCAGAACATCCAGTACCAGAAGGAGATTATGTCCAACATCCGCTGCCGGCCGTGGCCGATGAGGCAGAAGCTGAGGGCGCTCAGGTAAAGGTGTTTGCATGGAAGCTTTCACGCTCGCTGGCTGTGACAGTGCTTTCAGCCTCAGAAGTTTTTCAGTGTAAGCTGGAAGGGATCGAGCACAGAAATGATTAAGAGCTGCTAGGAAAGCGTGCCGTGAGGATGCTCTGACAAGATCTGAGAGCTGGCTGAAGGCAGCAGCCTCAGGGTGGAAAGTCTGCAGGTGAAGTTCTCTCCTGTGCATGCCTGTGGCTCCCTTTAGACAGTCACTGTCCAGAAGAGAGAGCAAGAAATCACGCTTTGGCTATTAACTATTAAAACGGTGTACCAGCTGTTCAGTGGTCTAAGGAAAGGCTGTTGGTAATGCTCAGTAATAGGTTTTTAAGCTAAATTCCCAAAAAGGAAAAGCCATCTGCTATTTTCAAGGTAATTGCATGTGACAATTGCATGGTATGAGAACAGAAGCTGGTCATAATCTTCATGTACTATATTGTAAATGGCAGTAAATACTGGACACTTGTAGGTTTAAAAGGTACGTGCAGTGTAGTAATAACATGTCTCAGCTTAAGATTGCAATTATTATATTAATAATTCCAACTTTACGATGAAAGGGTGGTGCCTAACTCTTTGGGCTACCTGTCTAAATTGCGTCAGGTCTTTCACAGCGTGATCTGTTTGGGGTTGCTTTATTTTTCCTTTTCATCTGGCATCTTTCTCTTAAAACCCTGTGTGATGCTAGGATGGCATTTTAGTTGTGAGGAATCCCTACCAGCAGTAGAGCCCTTGTGTAATCTTGGAAGCAAAGAGAGATTTTTCTCTCTTAGGCAGAGAGACTTGCTGCCTTCCTGCTCATGAAGGAAGATGATGTTGATGAGATTTGGGTGGTCCCCATCCACCTTCTGCTAAGGTCAAAGACTGCGTATGACCAGATGAACACGCACCTCTTCACATCTGACAAGAGCGCTACACCATATTTGTAGAAGAGGTGTTAGTATCCACGTGAGACTAACCAGACTGTAATGGGGATCTTTTTACTGTACTCATTTAGGTTGTACCATTTTAAAAGAGAGACTTTGAATCAAAAGGATAGAGGGAAAAATTAGAGGACTAGAAAACTCTCCCTGCAGTCAAACTTCTGAATGCTGAGTTTACTCAGACAAAATTCTCAGTGGTTTTAAAGTGTCAGTAAAAACCTCCGTAGGAAAAGAAAAAAGCTTTGCCTGGTTAAGGATTTTATGGTGAGACAGTCCACAGTGGTGTTTCGGAGCATTTGACAACTTTGCTAGTTGGTGCTTGTGCAGAATAAGGGCCTCCGAGTAACGGGGTCAATGTAAAATAAACTTCCACCTTCTTGTGCAGGCAGGCGAAGGAGATCGTGCTGAAGTATGAGGGGAGGCTCACAAGAACAAGGGGTTACCAAGCTGCTGGTGCAGAGGTACGGCTGCTTTTTCTTAAATTAGAGCTCTTTTCTATACCAATAGTCGCCTGCAGTTTTCATTTACAGAAGCGTATGTTTGCTATGCAGTCCTGATCTCCAACTCAGGAACTCTGCAGAGGGAGGAAAAAGCAGCTAAAAGCTTCTCTTTTTTTCTATTGTGAATTTAGTAATTACATTTTTGCAGACTAATTTGATGTGTTGAGGGATGGATGTCCTTCTATTAACGCAGTATAAGCTTCCTTCTCAAAAAATCTACAAATATTGCTGCCTGCTAGAGGGGGTGATGGGAATGGGATACCAACAACACGATGTCAGTATTCTCTGAAGAGCTATTTCACCAGGCTCTGGGGCCACAGTTCAATAGTTTAGTATGAAAAATGTGTCTAGCTTTTAGTTTGGAAGACAATCCTACAATAGCTTATGGTAAATACACTGTTAAATGAAGGTTTTTGCTTGCCTAATACTCATAGATTTTCCAAGATGAGATTCAAATTCTTTTTACACCGCTGAAAATAGACCCTGGCCCTAGTTGCTGGAAATTAATAACATGTAGGAAATTGTCCCTAATATGCAACTGACAGAGAAGATATCTTTAGTCATCTAAGCAGTCAAGAATATTTTTGTCATCGTAATGAGTAGCCTTTTAATGAGTAACTTACCTTCCTTCAAAAAGGCAGGGCTGTAACAGTAAAATGGAACACCGTGTATTTTATTCACATGAACGAGGGAAAGGCTGCATATGTACCTGTTGTTCTGTTATGTTGGCCCACAGCAAAGGTTAAAAGTTCTACTTTCCAAGGTAGGAGAGAGTAATTTTGCCTTGTTCTGCCTTTGCGTGTGTGGCAAGTGCAGTGGAAGTAGGATGCCGTTAAAATAAATAGTGGTTTTTGCCTTTGACTTGAGCAGAACTAGGATGTTACCTAGAAAGAGAAGTAAATGCTAAGGGTCTGCAATACGTGTCAGCAAATCAGAGATTGGGCTCATTACTTGTTCATATTCCCCTTCCTATAACAAAATTAAGGCTTTCATATTAGAGTTCACAATGATTAAAAGTTCGTATCTAATCTAATTGCCTCTATTGTGTATATTTGCTTGAAAATATTCAGCACCCAGATATAATTCAGCAGTTAATTAGCCCCACTCATTATCTGTAGGGGAACTGCATTCTTTTTTCCTAGCACAAATTAGGGAATATAGCCTTTACATCAGGGCTAAATGCAGCAAATGCAACAGAAAGAGCTGCATTTTCTTCTAACTGGAAGGGCTTCATTTTCACGTGTTTTCTCAGAAAATAGCACGGTGACCGAGGAGACAAAAATTGTAGCACGGCAAAACGAGCGCTACATCATCAAAATAAAAACTCAATGGTTGAACATGTGCTAAGAACAAAATGCAGCTGTGAGTGTATAAGTTTTTTAATAAGTTTTTAAAATTGGCAAAATACAAACTGTTCATAATTGGACAATCCAGTCATGCTATTATGAAAATTGAAGTTAAAATACCTTTTACTGTTTTGACACTGAAAGCATTTTTGCTTTTCGGTTCAATTATTTTATATTTTCATTGTATTTTTTTACATTTGCAATTAATGCCAGATGCCCATACTCTGGATTCTAAGAGTATAAATTACCTGTTCAGGTAGGCAGTAGGCAGGAAAAGAGGTGATAGCTATCTAATTATAATTTTAACAAATGCTATTCCCACATGGACAGCTTTGTATACTTTATAAGTCTGCAGTACAACTGGCACAAGCTGCTTCATTCCTTTCTCAGCCTTGTGAACCCTGCTTTCAAATGAAGGTAGCTTCCCATGCAATTCACAGCATCTACAGTCTCTTTGTTTAATTAAAATACTTCCCGCTCATGCAATAAAATACCCATACCACCATAAAAATTAATTAACTTCGGCCAAAGAGATTGATGATATATTCAGTAAGTAAAATGTTATTTACTTCTCTTTGGTTTTAGGAGATTAGATTACATGATATAATATTGACACTGCTGCTGACTAAAATATAGAGGTTTTTTAACATCTAGCTGTACTAAAAATACTTTATAATGCATGATATACAAATATTATTCTTCTGTTGACACTGTAAAGTTATAGCTCCAATTCAGCAATTCAAAAACTGCCCTCAATTTTGCACATGCAGATGTTGTTTCTCCTCCCACGTGCGTACGCACACCCCACTGAGTGCAGGAAGATGCTTTCCTCTGACCGTGCAAAAAGAAAAAAAGGCTCTAGAGAATAGAACCACAGGTTTTCTGCAGGTGTCAGCTGTAATACACAGAGCTGAGAATCTAGTAGTTGAATTTGCTGCTGTTGAGTATGAAAGCTTATTTTTCCTCTAAGAAAAACTGGCATTATGCTTCTCTTAAATTTGAAGTTAGTTGTCTGTTCGTTTGTTTATCCTAGAAATCAAATTTATTATGTGCAGTGCAGCGGGATTCCCTCATAAATTACACAGAGGCTAGGCATCCAGCAATACCCAACTGGGATGACTTCTGCTGCCCGGAGCCGCTGTCCGCGGTTCCTCCCCTCCGCAGCCCCCGACCGTGGAGAAGGCGACAGGGAACGGTGCCCGTTGGGTCCTCATGGTCCTTGTGTGTAAAAGGTGTAGATCGGTGGCTCCTGCCTGCACCTATACTAGGTGTATAAAGAGCGCTCTGTCTCATCTTTGTTGGCATTCGGCTGGTAAACAGAGTCAAGGACTCCGGTGCCCCCCACGTTTTGTGCGTTTCTAAAACCCGCCATGGTTTGCTTCACCCACCTTACCCACAGGCATGCTCTAAGATCTTAGTAATTAATGCTTGTAATATTTCTTGTGATACAAGATGAAAGAGACGTGAGCAAAATACTCTGCATTTCTATTTTTATTTTTTTACATGCAGAAGTGTCACATTTCTCATTTCTCTGCTTTTTTCTCAGCTTTGGAGGAAGTTTATTCGACTTGCGTATAATTTTTTGGTAATCTTTATTCCTTGGGAAATGAGAATAAAGAAAATCGAGAGTAAGTATAAAGACTTAATGGTATTGAACAGTAAAGCACTTGCTAAAATGCTGGGTCTTAGGGTTTATTTTTGAATTCACTGAATTAAATAAATAATATTTGGGAGAAGGAGTTAAATGCAAACTTTCAGCGGTGACGTTTTCATTTAAAACCTTGCTTTTTCTTCTTTTCCTGGTGCCTTCGACACTGCACAGTTCCACAGTTCTCATTTATGGTCGTAGTGGGGGGTAACTTTTAAAAAGTCAAATTTGTCCCATTGTGGTTCTGCAAATGCAGCAAGATGTGGTTATAGTTTATCACAGTCCATGGGGCAGCATCCTCGGGCCAACATCCCCAGATCTGCCCAGGGTTAAGCGTGGTTGTAACCTGCGTCACCAGCCCTTGAGCCTTTGAATAGAATTAAAGCAGCCCTTAACATGACATCAGCAGGCAGGTCATACCTCTGTGCTTCAGTGGCGAAGGAAAATGGACGTCACCCAGCAAAGCAGCTTCTTGCGTAAATGCTGCTGGTAATCATGAGACTTCCCCAACAGAGCTTGCGTTGGAATTATATTTTCCTCAATGACGTGTTAACGTTTTCTCTACTTCGCTGTAAGCCCTGCGTGAATAGGAAAGGTTTTCCTTTTGTTTTATTATTCAAATAATACTTCATGAATAAATGATATGAGCTTTTATAGACTGTGTAGCTCAGGTAACTATTTTCTGTGGTTTAAGGTCATTTTGGGTCTGGAGTCGCCTCTTACTTCATCTTCTTGAGATGGCTATTTGGAATCAATATTGTACTTACCATAATGACAGGAGCATTTGTAGTCTTACCAGAGGTAAGAACATATTGGTCATATTTACAGAAAAATGCTTACTGTTGCACTTTCCTTTCTGAATTAAACAAATGCCACGCTTAAAGGCATGCATCAATTTGAAATGTACAATATAAAATGAATTATTTAAAATAAATTCCACTATTAAGAGGGTTTTTCCTACCAAAGGATAAGAGATTTTTGCTATTAGTGTCAGAGATGATATTTTGTCAACGCGGTACTAATGCTTTTACAGAATATGTTTGTATCAGATTATTAAAATGGAGAACCAAATCCTAAAAGCTGTAGTTGGTGTTGAGTACGCTCGAGTCCTGTTAGTGTCATTTACAGGCAGAAAAACATAACACCCCTCTCCAGACTCCGGATTATTGTCCATTAGAAATCATTTTCTAGAAGTTCTGAACAGCCACAACTTTGTTTAGTTCTTGCATGCAAGTAAGGCTATTTGTTAACTTTCGTTC
>NW_008795035.1:4988400-4998855 GCF_000699145.1 Aptenodytes forsteri
GTAAGTACCCCCGAAACAAACAAGAAAGTAAACTGAAATAAAAAAGGTATTCACTTTCATTTTTTACTTTTTTAAAGAAAAGTAGATGTAATCTTGAAATACCGTTTTGAGGATCAAACACGTCATATTTAATTTAAAAATGCTTGAATTAAAACAAACAGAACTTTTAAAGCTATTTTGTTAAAATTCATAAATGTTATTTTGCCTCACCTAACCTGTGCTTTAATAACGTTATCAGAAAACATGGGAATATCTGATTTTTATTCTCATTGGCTAAACTAAAAAAAAAAAGTAAGTACCCCCGAAACAAACAAGAAAGTAAACTGAAATAAAAAAGGTATTCACTTTCATTTTTTACTTTTTTAAAGAAAAGTAGATGTAATCTTGAAATACCGGTTATTTTGCCTCACCTAACCTGTGCTTTAATAACGTTATCAGAAAACATGGGAATATCTGATTTTTATTCTCATTGGCTAAACTAAAAAAAAAAAGTAAGTACCCCCGAAACAAACAAGAAAGTAAACTGAAATAAAAAAGGTATTCACTTTCATTTTTTACTTTTTTAAAGAAAAGTAGATGTAATCTTGAAATACCGTTTTGAGATCAAACACCGTCATATTTAATTTAAAAATGCTTGAATTAAAACAAACAGAACTTTTAAAGCTATTTTGTTAATGGTTTCAGTTGATCTCTCTTTTAATTTCTCAGCCATTTCAAAGATGTCTACAGAGCACTAGATTTCCTCACAGGTAGACCACAGATAGCAAAAAAACACCCAACCCATCTGGTTTAGTGGAAAATGAAAGCAGGATTTCTCATGGAATTTCTAGTTTAGGACGAGGAATGACCCAATACTCGCTATCCTGACAGTATCATCCGTGCGGGCAGCTCTTGGTGGGTTCCGGTGTGCGGCCCCAGGTCAGACGGGCTTGCACAGCTTCTGAGACCTTCTCTCTCTTTCCCAGCTACTGGCCGGAGCACCGTTCGGCAGCACGGACAGCAAGACCATTCCCAAGGAGCGTATTGCATCTGCTCAAGACCTGGACACCATCTGGTCACTAGGGGCAAGACTAAAACCACTCTTTATTGTTTCGCTATCGCTGTTCTGTCGTGATCATTGGTTACTGCTCTTACTTACGGGCTCTGGTCTTTGCAGGGCTACCTCCAGTACTCTGTTTTGTTTTATGGCTACTACGGTAGTGACAGGAAGATTGGGAAAGCTGGATATCGGCTGCCTCTTGCCTACTTCCTTGTTGGAATGGCAGTGTTTGCTTACAGCTTCATCATTCTCTTAAAAAAGTAAGACTTCCCATTTCTTGCTGTTCATAAGCTTGTGTGTTCAGGCAATCCTTAATGGTGTATTTATCCCATTTCCTCTGTATTTATTCTGCATAGTTCTACTAATCCGTTCAAGTCTGCTAATATCAGGGAGGCAGACTGAGTTTAACTCTAGCTTGCTCTTTATCTCGCTGTCATTCATTTTCGTGCTCTCTTCAGTTTCCCGGCCTATAGAAGGAGGGCAGCACAGAAGATGATCTGTGTGCTCTGTGTTTTGTATAGTGTAAGGTCCGACGCTCATGGAAGTCCTTCCTGCTTTCCTCTTTTCTGGTATAAATATTGCTATGACAGAAATTTATATTTTAGGTGTAATGCTTTCAGCATTATTCTTCCCATCTATTGAAATACAAATATAAAAATTCCATCCTAGATGTAATATCATTTGCATTGTTTCAGCCGGTAAGTGGCATCCCGTTCGAATGTAAGCTTAATTTCTTTGCTGTTGAAGGGCCAGGAGTAGGAGTTGCTTAGCAGAGAAAGCAAGACTGCTAGCACTGACCATAAATCCAGGAATGTGCAATGCTTGGAGAGGGGCAAGGTCACTCTGCCCTCTCCCGATTTGCTTTCCCTTCCCCTCTGGATACCTATTTATCCAGCACAGTGCAGTCCAGGGACATTTTTAGCGCTGCCTGTAATAACTCTCAGTTTTGAAGCCAAACCTCCTCTTTTCCTTTATTTTTATTCTACCTGCTGTTTTGTGCCAAGGGTCGCTGATGTGTTTGACGCTGATCTATGCATCTGCAGTTTCTGGACACGATTAGCTCTTCTCCTTCTGACTTAGCTCGCTGACTCTTTGCTTGGCTGCTTACAGTTCCCCTTTTAACGTTGTCCTTTTGGATGCCCTTTCTTTCATAAGCTATTAATCTTCATTTCATTTCTTACACTTTGCAATATTCTGCCATCTTGCCTATCTGAGATGAGCAGGTGGGGTTTTCTTTCTTTTTCCCAAGGTCTGTAAAATGGCACTGGATTTCTATTTGACAGTAACATATATTTTGAGGGTGAAAACAATACAAAAACCAAACAGATCTTGTGCATGATCACTAGTTTTGCCAAACTAGCTTGTAAACGCAGTAATAGTGATCTTAGCGATAGTATCTTCCAGCTGGATCCTACCTGGAGATCGTAAAACTGAAATATGTTTAAGTCCACTGCTCTAGTGAGACTTATTAGCTTTATTTGTCTGCTATAAAGAATATAAATATCAAAATGCCCTTCCAGAGTGAGCCACTTCTGTACTAGAATAAAAGCAAAGTTCCTGCTCTGAACCTCACCCTGTTTTATTTTCTTCAGAAAGCTGCCAACAATGACACCAATTGCTGCAAAGTTTTGGTAGTTCTAAAGGCCTAGACATCTGAAAACTATGAACCAAACCAGTGATTTCCTTCATATCCCTCTTCACGCATTAACAACAGTTGAATATTTGTTGTTTTTTTACAGAATGGCAAAGAACTCAAGAATGAGTTTAGCAAGTGCCTCTGATGAAAATTACACTTTCTGTTGGAGACTGTTCTGTGCTTGGGACTATTTAATAGGAAACCCCGAGGCTGCAGAGAGCAAAGCTGCTGCCATAGTTAATAGCATTAGGGTGAGCAACTGACCTTCAAATTATTTAGTTGATTTGTTTGTTAATCTGTAAGCTATATAAGTCTTTCCTCTCATTCCCTTGCATTTCCTATGGTTTTTTAATGTTCATTTACAGATCTGTTTGCCTAGGGGAGGGCTGGTATCGCATCTCCGTGTGGTATTGCAGTCACATCGTACTTGCTGACACCGTCATTCTGTCCCAGCAAGGCCATTGTGTTCTTCTTCGGAAGAGTTTTAATGCCACTGTACGTGTGACAAGGAGTTAGATAACCAGAAACACATTTGCTTGTGATGCAATTTCATTGAGTAATAAAATCAAATTCATGTTAACAATGTGAAAACACTCATTTATTTCATCTCTCCATAACAAATGGTCCAAGGACATCTTACAGCTCTCTCAATGTTAGAAAATTGCTTTAAATACAGATGTTATCCATTTAGAATTTAAGAATAGATGTGGTTTTCATCAGAAGTAATTTATTTCCCAAATTTGGTATATTCTCATTAAGTACTTGAACAAAATTACTTCAAATTGTGTTAAGGATAAATTAATAAGCTATGACATTTAGTTATTTCAATGACTGAGGATAACTTTTGACAGTTCTGTATTATATTACTGACACTTGGATTCTATAGGCACGTCCTGCAAAAAGATCCGGTAGTGTAAACCTCTGGTTGTACCCCATTGAACATGCATGACTGGAAGTGCACAAGGATTTGATTACTGTGTATTTGTTTCTCAGAAATCTCCTTCACTATTTAAGCTCGCTCATCACTCCTAAAAAGCTATGCAGGACAGAGAGGTATTTATCTCCTTGCGCTTCCAGGATGTGAAGTTTTTTATTAGTCTACTTGATACCTACGACACTTCTGTGAAAGATATGTGCGTTATTTTTGCTGAACACTATTAAAATGATAATGCTGTGTTTCTTTCAAGGAAGCTATATTGGAAGAACAGGAAAAGAAGAAAAGCAAAAACTTGTACGTATATAAGATCAGAGACACTTTTCAAAGCACTGTTTCAATGCAGATAGTGCTAATCTGCTTGTCTTGTACTTCTAAAAAACATATTAGAAAAGACCCCTGGTGTGATAAGACAACCTACTGTATTGGCTGTGTCTTTTTTTTTTTTCCAGGGCAGTGACTATAAGCTTAAGAATTATTGCAAACATCCTTGTGCTTCTCTCGCTTGCTGGCAGTATTTACATCATATACTTTGTTGTGGATCGATCCCAAAGGTTAGAGCGCACCAAAAAGGAATTGACTCTTTGGGAAAAAAATGAGGTACGCTGTCTTTACGCCACCTCTGCGTTAGAAGCAGGATGATTGTCTCAGGGCTCTCTGTAGCAGTAGTGTGCACTGAGGTGTAAATCGCAAGAGATTAGCCAGGAGAAATGAGGAACGAGAGGGCAGAGTGGCGGTTACCTGGATCTGTCTCCGCGCACTTGCTCCCTCTGCTCTGCAGCAAGGCGTTAGCAGAGCTGAAGTGGGCAGGGGGATGCTGCAGGTCCTCATTTCACAGAGACGGCAGTTCTAGCTGGCCCCTATTTTGTGAGGACAAAGCATAAACTCTCCTGTCACTTGCAAATCTACTTTTGCGCCCATGATTGAGCTGAGCGAACACTGGGCCAACGGACTAGAAAGGAATCAGCTTTGACAATAGCTATTGATTTCAGCTGGGGGATACTGAATGTTCTGGGAATATTTCCATTCAGAGGGATGAGTGGATACTGAGAGTAGGAAGTGAATAGGCATGGAGAAGCTACTCATCCGTCTCAGAGGAAGATGCTGGCTTCATATTTCTCACACGTTAAGTTTTTATTTTAATTAATAAAGTAGTAACTTTAAAGCTACAATGTCTGGAGTAAAGATTCCTGAGTGGTGTTCCAGATCTACAATTTTGGATCACAACTACTGTTATTACTAATGTCAATAATAACTTTTTAAAGCATCTCCTCCAAGAAAAGCAATCACCAAGGCATGTGCATCAGCAGTATTTCAATCAGCACTCAAGGTACCACAGAAGATCTACATGAAAAAGCTACAAAAATGCTGCATCTTTCCGTTCTGTAGGTGAGCGTGGTTGTTTCACTGATTACAATGATTGCACCCTCTGCTTTTGAACTTGTGGCAGCTCTGGAGATGTATCATCCAAGGACCACTCTTCGCTTCCAGCTTGCCAGGTGTGGGCATTATGCAGTGTAGAAAATATGTGGGGAGAAAGGGAGGAAGAGGAGAGATGTGTTCTGGTCGTATGTTTTAGTCCAGCCAAACCAGAGAATGTACGAGAAGTCAATGGGATAACAGTGCTGATAACCTGTACCTTATTCTTCTTGTTTTCAGGGTTCTCGTTCTATACCTGGGGAACCTCTACAGTTTAATCATTGCTCTCCTGGATAAAGTGGACAGTATGAATGTCACTGTAAGTTTAACTCGATGTTTTCTGATGTGTAAAGCTAGTAGACTTTATAGATAGAATTCCATTTGTTGTGATATATAGGAAGTCAGATGAAAACTTTGTTTGAAATTGACTGAAACATATTACAGTTTGATGGGATTGTAAAGTTTAGTTTAATTTGTAATGTTCATTTACAACTACTTGTAGTTTTTTAGGATAACTGGATCCATTTGATTGCTGATGTAACACGATAAACGGATTTCTGTGCATTGCTTAACTATTTAAAAAAAAAAAAACCCAACCAAAAAACCAAACCATCACTTTAGGCCTAATATTTCCAGCTACCTAAAATCGGCTTTCAGTACTGTCCTTACAAGTTCTGTCTGACTCCGTATGTTGACAGCTACTTAACAGTCACCTAACTGCTGCCTGAAAATACATGAAGAAATGCCTCTGTGTGTGTACATTGTAGAAGGTACAGACATCTGCATGTACGTACAGTTGAAAAAGTAGCTTTCGGGACATTTATTATTTCAGGACTCTGACATTAACAGCAATGCAAGTAATTCTACCACCTTCTTAGCAACCAAAACTCTTTCTAAAGAAGACAATTTATCTACAACTATTCCTGGTGTACAAATTAAGAGAAACGGCATTGTCATGTTGGAAGAGAGTCGCACTCAAGGCTTGATGGTCCCTGACTCACTGGTTAACAAAACAGTTTCCTTCAACTATAACACCCAGAACCCACAGGATCAGTGCTGGGAGACGTATGTTGGTCAAGTACGTAATTTTTTTATTATGTCATCAACTTATGCCTAATCCACATTTGACAAAAAATTAAAATCATGTTGTACTGTGTTCAATTTTAGAGCTTTTCTTTGTATAAATTCCAGAATTAAGCTAAGGATCGTGTAGAAAGAGTAAAGACTATGCAAAGTGATATGCCCACAGATACAAACTTTGGTTTTAGTTCAGTATCTACAATGTGTGTAGTGTTGTACAAATGTCCTTTTGCCAGGCTTCGGCCCCTGTCTTCAGCTCTGCACAGGCAGATCTCTACAGATGCGTGATACGATCCTATTTTAATAGGATACATCCTATTAAACTCGTACAGAGAAACACGACTATAAAAATGTATAAGCAGTAACGCGCACCCTGTGCAGATTCAGACTGCTGCTTGGATAGACGGGGATGCAGACCCGAGCCAAGCATGAGATTGCGTTCTGGGCCATTTGTACAATACCTCTGAATCCTCTATTCGTTCTGCCTCGGTAAATCACCAGAGAATCAAGTGTTCTTCACTTCTTCAGAGAGAAAGAGAACAACAACAAAAGGTTTCAAAATACTGTCAGTTCGTGAGAACGGAGCCGGTTGGGTGGCAGCGCCACGTATGCGTGCTCCCGCAGTTAGGTTGCAGAAAATCTGCAGACTTAATGTGACACTTTTTTCTTCCCTGCATGTGAAGTGTACATCGTTTGTGGCCTTTACTTTGAGTGACTAGCAGTGGCACTAACACATGCAGAGAGAAATTTTAATGCCAGAAAATGCAAAAGATGTCATTTGATCCCAATATACTTTGGTCTCTGTCAGTGTTGCACTTATGTCTAGGCCACTAGATTAAGAAAGATGCTAGCGTGCTTCTGACTTGTTGAGCTCCTTGTTCCGGAGTGAGCAATATTAAAGGTCTTGTTTGATCATCTGGAGCAAAAGACCCCTCCTAGGTTTATTAGCCCGGCTTCTATTCTCGTATGCCCCTCTCCCCATTGCAGAGTCATCAGGAAATTTTTAGAATAGGTGTTCATGGGTTTTTTGATTGTTTTTTTTTTTCCCCAGAATGGGCTAGAGAAGTTTGGAATTGAATCTTCTCTATTTAGTTGTATAAGCTCAATTAAATATAGGATAACCCCATTCATTTGTAAGTTGTAAGCAGGTATCTTGTCATCAGGAAATTTTTAGAATAGGTGTTCATGGGTTTTTTGATTGTTTTTTTTTTTTTCCCCAGAATGGGCTAGAGAAGTTTGGAATTGAATCTTCTCTATTTAGTTGTATGTTTCTAAAGCTCAATTAAATATAGGATAACCCCATTCATTTGTAAGCACTAAACAGGTCTCTTATGGCTTGATGATCCTACTGCCATTGGGTTTTGGTTTTGTATGAATAATAAGTATTTCTCATTGTGAAGCACTTAGCAAGTATGTATTACAACAGTCAGCATTGTACCCAAAGGATTGGGTACAATAGAAAAACCAACCCGTTTCAGTTTATCTAGATAAATTTTCAGAACAGTCATTAAAAAGAAAGTTTGAAGCCATCACGACCAGAGTTTTATTGCTGCAAGCAATAGAAGGCGCACAGGAAGCTTGATTATATTTGTTCTCTTTGCTAGAACAAAGACAAGTAAGGGAAAAGTCAAACAGGAAAAGCTTAAAAGGAAATAATTTATATATTCAAATCATATTTTATCAGGATAGTAAGCTTGAGCCAAAATACAAGTACAAACGCAAAAGAGCCCTATGCAGTCCATTTGCTTCCAGAATGACTCAGTATGTGTGAACAATATGTATTTCAGGAGATGCTAAAGCTTTCAATTATCGACATGATTTTCACAGTCGCAAGCATCCTGCTAATTGATTTTTTCCGTGGACTGTGTGTCCGATATTTAAGTGATTGCTGGTGCTGGGATCTAGAAAGCAAGTTTGTAAGTACAGTCTTTATTTTATCAAACTAAGATGCTGAAGATGGGTAGGCTCCTTCCCTTAGTACTGAACGTCTTTAAAGCCTTTCAACAGGTAGATAATTTCTTGGTAGCACACATCTATAAAGGCACAGCTCACGCTGAGTTTTAAATTGGAGGGGCACAGGGTGAATGCTGAGATTGGATGTTTTTCTCAAGCCTACTCCCATGGCTGCGGTGCAAAAATCTTTGTCCTTCCCAAAATGAGATCCTGGACCAGTCCCAGCGTCAAAGATGAGACAGAGGGCGTGGAGTTGCTCCCCACATCCTCTTTTCTGTAGCTGTAACGTCGATCCATAATGTAGATAGTGGTCCAAGAAACAAGAACCAAAAGCATTATAGCCCTTTAAGAAAATGACGGTGGGTAATATTTGGTTAGCAAGAAGCTGTTGGCATGAAAGGCTGAGGACTGTTCTTTGTCCCTAACTAAATAAATTAAGTAAACCAGAGAGGAATTAGTTTATTTAATCCCCTGCTGCAGACTAGGTTTTACTGTGTTCCCACTGCCTGCCAGAAGTTGGTATTTGATGTGGACGTTTCAGGCTATGTGCTTGTCCGCACACCGATTCAGTCAAATGCTTCTAATAAATGATCTGAAAAAAAGATGAAGACAAGGTATTCATCCTATACTGTGTTTCTTGTAGCCAGAATATGGAGAATTCAAAATTGCAGAGAATGTCTTGCATTTGGTCTACAACCAAGGAATGATCTGGTATGTAGTCCATAAGCGATTTTTCTTGTCCTTCGTTGGCTGATTACTGAGTCAGTCTGATGATTTCCAATGAAGCCTATTCAAGTAGGATATCGGTAATACAGTGTTTTATACTTTATTATAACAAGAGATTGTCTGTTGGTAGTGAGCTGTTGTTTACCTGTTTTTTTATATGTTCTTTTGCTATTAAGATTGCTTCTGGCAACACTGAGCACTGACATGATATCATTTTTCCAGGATGGGAGCTTTCTTTTCACCTTGCTTACCAGCATTCAATGTTCTCAAGCTGATTGGACTCATGTACCTGAGGAGCTGGGCTGTGTTAACGTGTAATGTACCACATCAGCAGGTTTTCAGAGCATCTCGGTTAGTCAAAATAAGAACAAAAGATAAAGAATAAATCAAATGCAGACAATGGAAATGTCTTCTGTGCATTAGGAACAAAATGACAGGAGATTTTACCTCTGAAAGTTGACGGTAATACTGATAGCAAAGGTCTGTGAAAAAAACATAGTTACGGAGAAACTGGGGGGGTGTTAAAGTGGAGTAGTTAAAGATATGCAAGAACTGAAAAATATTGTCAGGGAATATTCCTAGACCAGTATATCTGGCCTAACATAAATGCTTTATTTCCATACAAATCTGACTGAGCACACTAACCTACATGTGTTAACTGTTACAAGTCCTATTTCTCGACGTTTCTTTCTCTGAAAGCTATGCAGTATCTGCTTTTGTCTGTGGCACCGCACCACAGATTTCCCCGTTTTCCTTCTGTCATGATGAATATCTTAATTGCTTACTCAAAATGGAAATAATTTAGGGCATCTTTAATTCTCAAGAATCAGTTATTTCTAACCTGTTTTGAAGATGTCTCAGCTTCTGCCACTGTTCTTTTTCTCCCCCAACACAACCGGGCAGCAAGGTCAGTTTTTATAGAAGGGTGCTATAAACAGTTCTCTGGCTGCAGCAGTGGTATCTGGAAAGCAGCGTAAATGGGATTTCAATCATTAAGAGTCTGTTTAAACTGGGTCTGTTCAGGCTTTCTAATCACAGCAGAATGATTTTGATCTTTCAGAAATGTAGATCTTGAACTTGTTAGCTGGATACAGACTTGCACCTTTTATGTTGCCTCTGTTTTTCTCTCTGATTAGTATAATCTGAAACACGTTACGCCTTCTTGCAGATCCAATAATTTCTACTTGGCCATGTTGCTGTTCATGTTGTTCTTATGCATGTTACCAACAATTTTTGCTATTGCCCGATATAAGCCATCCTCAAGCTGTGGTCCCTTCAGGTAAGTTATAATGGACTAATGAAAATTGCAAAGATTTCATTTCACTCTCTGGCAATAAATTAATCAGGTTCAATAATACCCAAATTACCGATTAAAACTTAAAAAAAAAAGTTGGTAGACAGGACAATGTTTTTCTGCTGCCAGTGTTTTCCAGTTTAGGATTTTAATAGGTGAATATGTCAACGTTCTGAGTGAGGCTCGACATTTTGCTTTATATACACGGTTCAGTTATTTTATGTTTACATACCGTAATGTGCCGCCGAGCAATTTAGCACACATCACCATCTTGTGTCTCAATTCCAGCACCCTCCAAGCCTGGCCAATGCTTTTGTGCTTTGGAAAAATTGTTAAAAAGCAAATAATGAACAAGTTGCTTTTATCCCCCCCCC
>NW_008795035.1:4998919-5004872 GCF_000699145.1 Aptenodytes forsteri
CACCCCCGCCGCCTCTTGTAGTGGACAAGAAAAAATATATGATATTGTGTCTGAAACGATTCAAAATGATTTTCCCACATGGTTCAACACGGTGATCACTTACATCAGCAGCCCCGTGGTTGTCCTCCCTGCACTACTACTTTTATTGTAAGTACTTTGGTTTTCAGAGGCAGGTTAAATTGATTGTATTAATACTGGCCTTATCTCCGGAGAGTCAAATGTTGATACTGAGGAACAAACACTGCATTATTGTAACTTTATTAAGCATATCTGAAAAAAAAAACCCACCTTATTGAATATATGGTACATAGATCAGACAGGAACGAGAGTATGTTAAAGAGACTGTCATCACGTTTTGAAAAGGAATTTCTTGTTCTGGGATATACTGTGTT
The DNA here is from genome assembly GCF_000699145.1 of Aptenodytes forsteri. Lineage (NCBI taxonomy): Eukaryota > Metazoa > Chordata > Aves > Sphenisciformes > Spheniscidae > Aptenodytes > Aptenodytes forsteri. Next base: position 4,999,312 of record NW_008795035.1, read on the forward strand.
AGAGCAAGTTCACTATGTCAAGGCTTGCAGTGCTACTGGTTCCAGGAAGTTTTAAGATCCTTCTTCCCTCTCAAGAGCTCCTCAGAAATTAATTTTCCATTTCCTCATGGTCATTAGTTCAGTTTATGACTGTGAACAGGGCTCAGTCTACCATTTAAAGGAGCTACTCAGTCATCCTGATTTCTGACAAGATAAACCAATTGTGAAGGTCTGCTCCTAAGTGTTAATGTAATATAACTTGCTGCAGACTTTCCAGTGGAAGTCCTTTCTTACTCTAGTTTCTAAATAATTGTTCACAGCTGGGGATTAATATTTACTTGGAGCTGTTTGAAATTCACTTTGCCTTCTGTGAAGTATCATTTGTCTTGCATGTATCTTTGTATCGTTTTTTTTTTCCCTGTAAACTACAGACGAATGCAGAGTTTGTCCCACCAGTGGGCTTTTCGGACAAATCAGAAAGACCGAAGCAATACGTCCTATTTGTAACTTTTTCCTCTAAGGTCCCAGCCATGTAAATATGAACATATTTACAAATTTAAGTAGATCGATTGACTGCTTCAAACTGATGGCTAAGCACATATGTAAATGTTTGTGGAATGAAGTCTAGCTATAAGACTTTATTTCATCTGAAAGCCGGTGTAATCCGTTATGTCAGGCCAGATCTGATCTCAGCTGTGCCAGTGTAAACAAGGTGTTATTCCAGTCAGCCAACGAAATTACATTGGTATGAGTGTGCAAACTCAGCTGTAATTCTGGTGTCTCTGTTCCGCAACCTTGGACTGGGAAAAAAAGACGAGAAAATATTTATTGAAGTCTTCATTTTGAGCGTGTCCAGAATTTAAACAAAAAAAAGCTAGAAACGCACCCAGGGTTACACACACAACGAAAAGACCTGCAAAAAACACAGGCACAATTAGAACTGCTGTTAAATCTGTTTTCAGTTTCCTTCCTTTCTTTCATGTATGTTTGCTTGAAAGAAGGCTGTGATCCGTTATCACGGTATAAAGGAAGTGCTACAAAGCCGCAACTGAGCCTGTACATCATTTTGATGACCTATAAACCCTCAAAGAGAAAAGCGTCAAGAATGTTTGAAGTGACTCATAATCACCTCTTTCACTTCTAGCATGCTCATCTATTACCTACAAAGTATTGCAAGATCATTAAAATTCACCAACAATCAACTGAGAATGAAGATCCAAACAGTAAGTACTGCGCAAAGCACTTTTACTGCTATTTGGTGGGTCTTCAGTAAAGTTCTAGCCTAATTAAATCTCTATGTCAAGAATGTTTGAAGTGACTCACAATCACCTTGTTCACTTCTAGCATGCTCATCTATTACCTACAAAGTATTGCAAGATCATTAAAATTCACCAACAATCAACTGAGAATGAAGATCCAAACAGTAAGTACTGCGCAAAGCACTTTTACTGCAATTTGGTGGGTCTTCAGTAAAGTTCTAGCCTAATTAAATCTCTAAAGTCACTTTCGGTGTTTCACAATGTAAAACCAGTCCTGTATTTTTCATCCTTACACAGCAGTGGATTTACTCTCTAATCCATAATAATTTACTGCTTCTCATTCTTCTGAATGTATTTTAGGAAAGAACTGAAGATAAGAAAAAGGTGGTTCAGCTGGCAGTAGGTAAGCTGGTGAGCTTTAGAAATGCCACTATTAATAAAACATTTGGATGCAAACCCATTTTGATTTCTCATACACGTAGGGAAGTTCAACTACATTTAAAAAACTGCGTTTCCTGTAAAGTCCTCCTTTTAGATGGTTTTTGAGCTCAGCTTGACTTAATCTTGGCAGCACTGAAAGACAAGGTGTGTAGTTTATACCTAAACTCTGCTGGGATCTCCGGACTGGGTATTTTCCTGCTTTTCGCACCAACAGGGCAGAACCTGGGAGGCATCTCTGGTGATTCAAATCTTGTCAGACCTTGCATAAAATTCGGAGGCTAGCAGGCAGAAGAGGAGGAAGGGAATGGCCCCTGTTCTTTGACCTGAGATGGTTGAGTATTTCATCAGCAATGAAAAGATTTCAGACTTAATTGTCTACTGTGCCTGAGGGAATTTGAACCTGCACCTTCCACTTCTCAGATTTTAGCAATGAGAAACCACAGGAAGGATGCCGTCCTTCTAATACCTCCCAGTGAAAGGAACAAGAAAAAATTTGCCAAGCCAAAGAGAAGACATGATTCAGTAGCCTTATGGCTAGATCTTAATGCTACTGTGACCCCCTTATAGCTCTCCAGCAGACACATAAATGGTGAAATACCTGATATATAGCAATATGGTGATCAGGAGTGCCTATTAAGGGCAATGAGGTATGTGTCCTAGTTGGATTTCCTTTGTTACAAAAACCAAATTCAGCTTTTGGCTGTGACCAGCACAGCCACTGGAGCCAGTTTGCTGAATTTGGCCACCTTCGTATTGGAAGTGGTGTACGTTGTGAACTAAAACGGGGCTCTTCAAAAGAGACATTGGCTCGTTGCCCATTTTGGAATCCTACAGTGCCATGTCCAGTGTTTTTTTCTATGTTCCCCAATACTACATCTGCCACGTACCGTAGTATGCCGATCCACCCCTTTATCACCCTGTCTCCCAGCGTGACACCCGTTTCTCTTTCCTGAACACAGTGGGGTTCCGTTAGCATTGGATCCCCTGACTGAAGGGTGAATTTGAGCCACTGCATTTACACAGCAGCTTCTAAATTTAGAGATCTGGACAGTTCCTGCAATAATGATTTCTGTTTTCCAGCCAGAATCCAGAATCTGGATGGGAATGACAAGAGACCAGAGCAAGAAAGCGATATTATCAGCCAGGAGTCTTCTGTTCGGTCCTCAACTCCCCGAAAGAATGGCAGTGTCTTGAACTTTGAATCTCCTGCGAGCAAAGGCACCAGAATACAAACCATTTCCCAGTCTGTGCTCCAAACTGTGCCCTCAGCTGATGTTGCAAGACCTGTCAACGCAACTCCCACAACTTCAACGTCTTTAACGCCAGCTCCCTCAGTATCAAGTGTGCAGAAACCAAGAAACGATCATATCACAAACAGGCAAGACTGCTTTGGTTTTGAAATAGCATTTCTTCCAGCAGCTCCATGACATAGCTGTGTTTGTTTACAAGATAGCTGTGTGTTCAGACTGTCTGGAGCAGTAAAACAGCTGAGGAATTTTTTTTTAAAAGCAGATTCATTCATGGGTACTATTCAGATTGCTGGTGACGCCATCTCCTTAACTCTCCCTTAACTGAGATGGGATTATAAAACTTTTGAAATGATGTAGTTGATGGAGTTTACGCACACCTCAAGCAAAGGTAAATACTAAGCTTCCCCTCAGGCATATAACTAAAATAGTTTGTGCAGGATAATGTTTCCATGAACAAGAGAAACGCAGTAAGAGTGCAGGAACCCTGTGCAGAATGCCTGTGCAGGTCTAGTTGTAGGACAACCAGTTTTGGACATCAGCAGACTGATGCTTTAAGCTACCTGTTGGTTTTTTTCCAAGCGATCAGATAGAGAACAGTTCTCGGAATAATAATAAAACAGAACGGGAACATAACCTGAGAGGTGAGTTGTCTTGCTGCCTTTTCCCAGGGAACAACAAATACATCTCCTAATTTCTAGGGTATGTTTTCTCAAACTGGTCCTAAAAATTTGGAACAATGGAGATTCTGTAATCTGTGTTTGACTTCCAGAGCGATGAATTTTCTATATGTTTTAATTATGTTAATATATGTGTGTATCTCAGTATTTCCTTCCTTTTTTTTCCCTTCCTAAAGGTACCCAAGCGTTGTGCATGGGAGTGCAAGCGAGCTCTGTAAAACAAAGCCCTACACACCAGTGACTTTCAAAAAGCACGCTGAAGATGTTCATTCTGAGCCTCTCTTTAGAAAAGGCATTCGGCAGGTAAATCCGGATGCTCTTGGGGCAGGGGCTCCTGTTTTTGTGGGACGTAGACCATATGCTACCAGGTATTTTCTTGTTAATGAAAATGAGTCCCGCAAAAAATCGCTCCGTTCCACCTCCCGACTCCAAAGGCACTTCAGAAAGGACGAATCGGGAGACATTATTGAGTTGTATCCACGCAGTGTCAGAAGATACGTGGTTCAAACGCCACACCACGTGTATTCCCCTCATCCCAGTGAAGATGAGGAGGATGAAGAGGAACTTGGGAGAGAATTCATGAACAGATCCCATCGCCCTCGTTCGCTGTCTGATCTTCGCCCAGCACCGCGATTTTACATTGGGGAACGTGCTGATGGCCACATTCTTATGAGCAAGGATCTAGCCAGAGTGCATTACAAATCCTGGGACGATGGTTTTGAGCTAGACCTGGACAGGCCTCCATATGCTTACAAGAAAGTGCACCTGAACTATCCTGAGCCACGCGTGAAACCAAAATCGAAGCAAAAGCTGGAGCAATCTCTAACAGAATCCGATTCCATTTCCATTGAATCCAGCAGCGATCCGCAGAACAGCAGCAATGGCCAATATATCCAGGTCATTCACAGCAAGGAAAAGTATCCGAAACCTGGGACAAAACTCGCCAAAAAGAAATCAAAAAACAGTGTTGATCTAAATATGTCTGAGCCTAATGAACTGCTATGCTCAAATGTCTGAGAAGGTGCCCCAACCTGTTTGTGTATTGAGCAGGCGTGCGTGCCTTTGTTGTACTCGCTGGTTGAGGTCTGTTGGAATAACTACGACATAGTCTTTGCAACAACAGCGTATGCGGCCACGCGAGGTGGGAAACGCATAGTTAGCCTTGTGTCTTACTGTTAACTGTACCTTGTTTTAATATCACAACGGACACATTGCAAAATTAGGAAGAGAAAGTTATTCCAATTTATTACTCTTATGCTGTAAAAAAACCCCAAACCCCCACCTACTGGAAAATCAAAAGCTATGTACTCGGGGCACTTTAATTAAACCAGTACAAAAATATGTCAGATGAGGCTCTTTCTGTCTCTTTGACACAGTCAACAGCTAAAGATGCTTCCGCTGAATAAATTCAGCAGGTAATCAGCTTCCTACAAATAGACTTTGCTATTTACAGTACAATTTATGACATCTTGACGTGCCTAGTTTGAATATGGTGTACCTCAAACAAATCAGCAATAGGTTAATTACAGAGAATAGCGAGTTTCTTTAGAGTGTACTGCATGGGCAACGGAGTTATTTGATCGTAGCAATGCATGCCAGCCTTCTAGATGAAATCCTAGATCTTCTATTAATTTTCTGGTGAGACTCCTCAGCCCAGCCTAAGCTTCACTGTGAAAACTTTCTATCTGTGGCCTTTAAAGAACCCCCTTCATCACTCCTAATTTAACCCTGTCCTGTTTTTCACGCACCATTGCGATTTTACACCTTCTTTAGACGCTGAAGACGGCTTTTTTCTTTCACGTCACTTGGATTACACCGGGATAAAAGAACCATCGGCCTTTAGCCAGAGCTGCGCTGCCTCCTTCCAGCCGGCTCCACCGAGCCGTGCTGTGCTGTGCTGTGTGGCCAAAGGCTGGAGGGAGGACGGACATCTCCGGCGGTGCCTCGCCGGCCGC
>NW_008795035.1:5005483-5038367 GCF_000699145.1 Aptenodytes forsteri
AAGCTTCCCCTCCCCGCAGAGCGAGGTTTCGGTTTCTTGGAGACCGTCCGCCGAGTTTGCAGGCAACGTGTGAGTACGGCCGGCGCCCCGCGTTCATTTCCCGAGATGCCGGGGTGCGGGACCGCCCCCCGCGACGCTGCCGCGGGGTGTTCGGGCCAGGCAGGGTAGAGCAGCGGGTTTTGGTTTCGTTTCGTCCCGTCGCAGGTACAGGGGAGAGGGGATCCTGCCTGCCAGCCCCCAGGATGTCTGGGAATGCATAAAGCCGGTGGCCGGCGGGCCCAGGACCAAGTGGGACCAAAACGTGAAAGACTTCGAGGTCGTCGAAGCCGTCAGCGACGTGAGTTCCTTGAAAACTGCTCTGGTGCGATTCATGCGGCGTTGTGTTCGAAGGCGTTGGGCTCTGCACAGACCTTCCTGTTGTAGGGCCTCGTGAGACGGCCTGTGTTACGTGCAGGGCGGTAAAAAGGTCTCAAGAAGTTGTACAGCCTCTTTGTCTGGATCAGTCTGACGACACTGGGATTGGGAATTTTTTTCTTTTCCATAAATTGCGTGTATTCTCTTAGCCAGGGCTTATCTTTCTGAAGGGAACTGCTAATACATTCCTGGGTAAATACTGCCTACTTAAAATATGTAAATGTGTAACATCAAAGATTCCTGCACTACGTTGTTGTTAATGCTGCAAATAAAGCCAAGTGTGATTATTTTTAACAAGCTATTGGTGAGGGAAGGAGGGGGCTTAGAGAATACATAGACTTGGCTAAGCAGTGAAGCGTTCATGTCGTCAGCTGTTAATTCAGGCCCCGTCTTTCACCATGGCAGCACAGGCTGCTCTGCACTGCGTGTGTCGCACTCTTGCTGGCTGTCTGACCTTGGGACCCAGCGCTTTGCCTCAGTGTCTTTATCATTAAAATAGAGATGCTGCACTTGGAGCATTGCAGATGAAAAGGGCTATGCTTGAGCAGTAGTTTCAGCTGCTGTGGTTATACAGTCTAATTTCCAATTTTATTTTTTTTATTTTTAAGTGTGTCAGAACATTAAAAGGGCATTGGATTTAGATCCCCAAATCTGAAGTGGATGTAGGTGCTCGGGGGCAGCCAGGGTGCAAACACAACCAGTCCCAGGAATGCTCGTGGAAGTCCTGGGAAGATTATTTTTCTTGGGGGAACCTTACAGGCATTTAGTATTAATTATAAACCTAAACTTTAGAAATGCTGCAACCTGCCACTTGAAAGTCATAGACTTTATCCGACTTGCCAGCACTTACCAGTGTGGTAGAAACCTCTGTTTTGGGGAGCCTGTCACCACAGAGCCTCCGTAGAAAGGGATGATAGCGTTAAGGTTGCTGCAGTGTAACAGATCTGGGTATCAAGTTGTATCCTATGCGATATGGTGCTTCCTGGAAAGGAGACGCATTTTAACTGTCCTACGAGCACAGATGCACCAGATTTGCTTTTTAGCATCCCTTGTGGTACCTGTCCTTAAACAACCTGGAAGCAATGCATTATCGCTCTGTTTTTCTCCATTAAACTGTCCTTCATCGACACGCCGTAGTGCCTTTTGGCTGTGCTGATTGGCTTTTCGTTCAACAAAGGGTGTAATAGAACTCCTTGATACAGTTTAGAAAGCGTAACTGAGAGAGCACCAGAAAGTACAGGGATTTTTCTGCTGGACGTTTGAAAGCATCAACCGACATAACCCTGTTTTGTGATTTCCAGACTGTCTCTGTATGCAGAACCACAACCCCTTCAGCTTTCATGAGGATCATTTCACCTAGAGAATTTGTGGATGTGGTACTAGTGAAGCAATATGAAGATGGGACGATGCTATCTGCTGGTAAGATGCTTGTGTTCTCAACATGTTCAGTTATGTTCGGAGATAACCAGCAGCTACCTGAAATAAATATAAAATAAAGAATAAGTAATACGCTGTTTAGTAGTTGTTGATCTGATCTTGATTGGAAGATAAAATATTAGTGGTCTCTTTACATCATTGTCCTCGGAGTACGTAAGTCACGGTAACGTTCAGATCATGATGATATCGTTGGCCTGTGATTTCTTCCCTTGCTATGCTTTTGAGATTGAGTAAGTATTTCACTTGCTGTTAAGTTTTGGGGTTTTGTGTGTGCGTGTGTTTGTTGTTGATTTTTTAAGAATTTACAGAACTTTCTAAAAGGAGTCCCACTGAGGCTAAACCCTGGTTTAACATTTTCTGCAATGCCTCTAGGTTTTGGTGAAGCCATTGAATAAATGAACCACTTCTGAATGTGGAAATAATTGTTCTTATGAAACCAAATAGTGTTGATTTTTAAGGGGCTGCCACTGCGTGGTAGGATGTTTCTTTGTTTTTTCACTTTCATCCTGTTGTTTAACTGTTACAAGTCAGTGCTTTTATTGCCCCACTGTTCAGCTGTCCCATTTTCCCATCCTGTTCAGAAACACCTTGCCAGGCATTTATATACTTGCTAGAGTGCAGCTTCTCAGCAGTCAGGTGGCATATATCTCTGTGGTATGGATTTGTTTGAAGTAACTTGAATGACCTCTCAAGAAAAGCAATGTCCTCGCACAACACGGGTTCAGTGAAACTCCCTCAAAGCGTCTCGATGCTTAGTTCAGAGCTCAGTAACAGTTGCTTCTAAACTGAACGCTGCTTTGATTTCCCCATTCCGCGGCCAGAGTGGTTCCCTTCACTGGTCTTTTCTGAGTGCTTGTATGGCACAGCCCCATGTTGAAAAGGTTATACTGCCATTCTTCTTAAATGTATTCTCTCTTAGTGAGTCTGCTTCTCAGCTGGTGCTTTGAGTACCAAGGACTCTTTCCCATCTCCTGTGAAAATGACATTTTTCCTGAACGCTTTTTCTTACAGCCACCAATGCGGAACACCCGCTGTGTCCTCCTCAACCAAATTTCGTGAGAGGTTTTAATTATCCGTGTGGCTGTTTCTGTATACCTCTTCCAGGGTAAGAAGCGATCTATTTGAACGTTATGTAATTCTAAACCCCTTCTTATCCGTTGTGTGGTGTGTTTATGTGTATATGGCCACATGTGATCTGTAGCCTCTTGACAATAACATGTTTCTGTCTTCCTTTGAGTGATAAATCATTATGACTGAGTGCCCTTTTTGTTCTCTTTTTTGTGCAATGAATTAGTCTCTCTTCATTTCCTAGCAGGAAGTCTTTAATGTTACAGGAACCATCATCATGGTAGGATTCTCGCTGACCTCTTAAGCAGAGATTCAGCAGAACGTACAAGTATGGTCTGAATTTTTGATAAATGAGTATCCGGTTGTTTATTACATTGCCATAATTCATAAACAGTCATGTACCTAATTAGGGCCTAGTTTAACTGTAATTTGACTTGTGGGGATAGCCACATTCATTGAAATTTGGAATTAATGTCTGTTGTTTGTTTAAAAAAAAAAAGTACTTATAAATATCTATCATCAGACAATACACGTAAGAGTCATTGTAAAGTTCTTAATGCTTTTAAACCGCTGGCTATAAAATCACTTGCATTGTCTTTGCAGGGAGCCAGACAGGACTCAACTCCTCAGTTTCTTTCAGACTGATCTTGGTGGCTATCTTCCCCAGGCGGTGGTGGATTCCTTCTTTCCAGCTAGCATAGCTGGATTTTACAGCAACCTGACCAAAGCTGTTAAGGCATTAAAAGCGTGACAAGACCAGTTCCTGACATCTCCAGCTGAGGGTAGGAAAAAACCTGGCAGCTTGAGGGTAGAAATAGGAAGTTGGCCTTACAGGACTTTACTACCAGCAAAGACACTTATGAAAGGTGAAAGGGGAACAATGGATTGAGAAAAGTGAATTTTTAAAACGGCATTTTTTACCTATCTCTATGCAAAGCAATACTTTCTTTTCTAATGCGATATCCTTCATTTTCATAATTAGAAAAATATCGCACCAGAGGCTGGAAGAATCCCTGAGGCAGCACTGGGGGCTGTCTGCGGAGAGAAGATGCACGTGCTAGATCTGTTCTTGGCCACACTTTGTCAGTGTCTGTGAGGAGGAGCACTGCTAAAATCCACTTAGCGCTACAGCATTAGCCAGGTGCAGGCCAGCCCTGTTTTGTCTCTGAAGCTCCCCGTAGACTCCTGTGGAACAACGTTCCTTCCCCAAAATAAGAGGTAGCTCTTTTGCTGCCAGCACTCGTAGAGCTGCTAAGATGCTTCAGTGGGTCCAAGCCATCAAGGTCTAGCAGTGCCAATCAATTCATAGGTCTGTGGGTTGGCAAATAGGCACTCTTCCTTTCTCCCCTCTGTACTAAAACCAGCGATTTCCACAATGTCGTGAAACAAACTGCACTGACATAGTGGCAATAAATAAAGAGGATTAAGCACTTTACTTGCCATTTTTTAAACAGCACTGGAAATGACCGTTTTTAACTGTATTTGAATGTTTTTCGGTCTCTTGTGGTGAGAGGTTTTAACGGGTAAATAATCTTTTCTGTAGCTTAGTCTTGACTTGACAGGCCGTAAGGACATTGCTTTTTCTGTAAGACTGGTTTGCCTCACAGCACTGTTTTGGGAAATCAGCTTCTGATCTTGTGTGCAGTGGTGTGTCCAGCTTTAGAAAATATTTATGGTGCTGGTTACTGCAGGAATGTCAGAGATTACTATGGATTACATACACTTACAAAAGGAAAACTGTTTGCTGAATTAGGAATTTAAATGCAGGTTGTGATTTTAATGCTGTAACTCGATTATTTAACAAGGTTAATATGCTCTGCTTTCTGTCCCTGTATTTATTTTATATTTAGTATAGGGCATGGACTTGCATACAAAGTTTCCCACTATAAATCTTACCCTATGGAATAGATTTTTCAAGGAATCAGTTTTTAATCTAGTCTCCTTTGTGTACAAAGATGTAAAAACTTGTATGAGTGTGATGTAATAAATACTTTTCTGCTACATCTTGCTGTTTTTCCTGGATCATCCTTTAAAATGGTTCCTCACGCACCTGCTTTGCCAACAAGGAAGCATAAGAGCCACTTGGACCTCCAGCACCTCTATGAATTCAGGGCAACAAGGCAGGGAAGAGCCTTCACTCCCATTTACGCTTCCCGCTAACTGGGGATAAAGGTGTTTGGTGAGAGCACTCACTCTCCCAACTTCTTTGCCCTTGGTTGGTCCTTATTTCCAATTTAGATTGCTGCTTTCTGTACTTAAGAAGAGTAACAAATTCACTGAGGAGAGATTTGGGCCCTGATATTACAGAGGCTCGTACATACTTATCTAAATGGACTAACATTGTTAGGCATAAAGTTCAATATCTCGGCAAGTCTTTGCAGGATTATGATTAATTTAATTAGCAAAAAGTTCAAGGAGCAGAGCTCAGGTCGCCACTCGTTATTCCTGCAAGTAAACCTTTTACAGACAATGGGGCTTTTTATTAGGTTTTGTTTTTTTTTTTAATTGCTCTGAGCAATGAAGGTGGTAGGTGAGGCTCTTCCTTGGAATAACTTCAGGATCCCTTTTCTGAGTGCTCAACACCTTCTATCCGGAAGGAATTAAGAGCCCTTAACGTTCAGCCTTCTGCCCTGCCAAATTGGAGATGGAAATGTCTGGGCAAAGATCATCTTGTAAGATCTTGGAGGACTCCCCAGTGAGATACGCTGCCTGTCGCACAGCATGTTTCGACTTCTTTTGATCTTGGCAGATGCAGAGGCATGCAAAAAGTGAAAAACTTTGGAAGTGAAGTGAGAAGAGCACCTCTGGAAAAAAGCGAGATCAAACCTGTCTTGGCAGTTCTGCATCAGTTCTTAAATTGATGAAATTAAATAGCTATTTCAGGTGAGGACACCTTCAGCAGATGGCATTGAAGTAATTAAGGCATTCTGTGCCATGGCTGTATCGAGTCCAGTCTCTGTTGTTAAAGTTACGAAGGCGAGCAAAAAGCGTGATCTGCCTTTTACAGGAAATAGCTTTAGCGGTGCTAAAGAGTTCAGGCCTGCTTTTCTGTACAGAAATCATTCGTGTTTTTCCTATTATTGGTGGTAGGGGCAAGTGGTTGAAAAATCTTAGAATCTTTTATATGCACCAGACATTTACTTAGACTTTGTTAAGCCTAAGCCAATAATAATGCAGATTAAGTTAAATACAAAGAATTCTACACAAAAAATGAACTATTCAGAGTGTTTCAGGTAGGTACCAGTTAAAAAAAATGTACAAAAAGATTCCCTCTCACATTTTTCTCCTATTCTGGTTGCCACCCACTTCATAGAAATTTTGTTTTGAGGATTGGTTGGTTGGTTTTCAGAAAAGACAACTCACTTGGGAAGAGGTTTGGAAGTGTGGGGGCAGATGGCTTGTCAAGAACGTTCTTTCAAGGATTAACATAGAGTTGACTCGTGAGGAAAGGCCAAAGCAAGCTGTATGCCTGGATCCAGTTAGTACCTTCTGCTGTCTATCCTACTTCCCTTTCTCTCAACTGCTGTTTCTGTGACATTGTGTTAAGCGCACAGAAAATAGCTTCTGAACTCCTGCAGTTTATGGTTTGGTGAAATTAAGTAACCGAAGAAGGGTGCAGCAAATTCCCGACTATGGGAAGGTGAACAGCCAAGGACAATAACCAGTGCAGCCATCTGGCTTTCAACTGGCGAGTCACTACTTCCATCCTGATGTTGCATCTCTCCCTTTAGTGAAGTAGCTCAGAGAAGACCAAATGGGTGCACAAGACCATCTTGCCGTAGATGCACGTGCTGCTGCTGGTAGAATTCCATATGGTGCTTAGAGAGCACCGCCAAAATGCCGACAGAAGCATTTGAAGCATAGCTTTATCTCCAAGTTATTTAGTGTTTCCAGAATAAGCATTTGGATTCAGAACTTTTAATTCCCAAAGACTTGCACTGGTACTTTCCCTTACAAAATTAACACACAGACATTTCAAAAAAATATGTGTGGTTAGAAGGTAAGACTTGGTTCTAAATGGCCTTGTTACTCTCCTGCTCTAGTCCTCTGAGACCTCTGGCCAGAGGAAGGTTAGAAAAACCTCCGCCTTATTACCGTCAGCTTCCTGCCTCACCCTTGCAATACCGTGAGATGCTCCTTTCCCCCCCTGCCCTGTGTTTGCCTGCTGGAGTTGAGATGGCTCTGTCAGCTGCTAGTAGAAAGTTACCCTAGATGGGTTTTGACTGTTCTGGCTGTTCTGTGGTTTGAATAGAAAAGCTGGAGTTTTCCAGGAGATGTTGTCGTTTTGACACACAAAGTTACACCCCTCTTTCTCTGCCCTTTACACATTCTCTAAGGCTTTTCCTTTGCTGCAGTGTTTAGTTGTAGGCTTGTAGACACATTTCTTCCTCCTGGGAAGGTAAGGCAGGGAGCAAGATTTGTAGAGTAGGACTGAAAACTTAACACAGAATGTGATTCTGATATTTGTTAAGTTAATGGCTTAAAATAGGCAAGTACTATAGCTGTCACATATTTTATTACAACCAGTATATTATTAATAAAGTCATTATTTTATAATTCTATACTTTGTAACATCTGTTTCTGAATGTTGAAATAAGAATCATGCACATTTTGTGCACATCTTATTTTATCCCAGGCAGCTTGCTCTGTAACTGGCAGTGAGATCATATGTACTTTTCACATGCGCTTTCTGAGTATCTTGCTGTGCTAGCCAAATGGCTGCAAGTAATAAAATCCTTTTTTGTTCGTAATATTGACAGTAGTCTAATTCCTTCTCTTACAAAGTTTCAGATGACTTGGTGGTAACAGAGCTTGGATTCTTCCTCTTGATGATAGCTGTGATAGGCCCATCAGGTAATGCCTTGATTATATTCCACGCTTCAAAACGAGTGAGTCCTTGCATGGCAGTTGTGTGCACTTGTAATAGCTCATCACCAGGCTGAACAGGGCTGCTTTGTTCTAATGCAGTCCCTGGAGAAAGAAAATGAGTTTCCTTTAATTCTTTGTATGGAGGAGTCTTTAATGTATCTTTCACTTATTAAGGATCACCAGCATGTTTGGTATAAACCACCTGGTCTCAGCAGGCAACAAATTACTGGCACTGCACAGGATAATGCTGCATTTACAAAAAATACCATTTTCATGGGTATAAATCAGCAGTCAGTTATGAACTGCACAAGTCTGCATCAGCTGAGAACCTGCTGTGTACACGTTTCAGTGTGTTTACCTTTAAATATCCTGTTGATGATGATGGGTTTATCTCCATGAATAGAGCCCTTCCCTCCTTCCAGACTGAATCCTAAACCGGCAGGTGTTTTTTCTAGAGTTACAGTGCAGATTGTATCTTCAGTTGCTGGAAACAAATGGAAAGTTAGCAGATGGGCACCACATAGTCTGAAAAGCTAAAACATCTGTTACAAAAAAATGAACTTCTGTTTTGTTTGCAAAGGCACCATAAACTGCCAAATGAAAGAGAAAACTATAACTTTTAATTCCTCTTTTTGTCATCATAAGGCCCTCTGGGGAGAGAAAGTTGTGTTCAAATTCATGGCAGAGTGGAAATATAAAAACGAAAGCTGGTGACATTTACTAGAATTAGAAAAATCTGTTCAATGAACAAAATTTAAGTTAAACATATTTGACTTGATGTTAGTTGTGAAATTGTTATCAACTACAAAGCTGCTAATGTTTATTTGCAGTACGTAAATAAAGCTACAGATGTCCAGACTATGCTTTAGGAAAAAAAAACAACACAAAAAAGGATGTGAAAAGTTCTGCAAAAATCTGACCTTGTTATGTTTCAGACGTAGCCACCTGCTATATCAAACAATAGCACATTGTTTGTTCAAACCGAAATTCTCTTTCACAGAGGAAGTCTTGTAAACTAGAATCTAATAATATTAGAAAAAAAAATCACTGTTCACTGAGTTGTCATTATACCTTCAATTAGATGTGTTACTGCAATAATAATCTTTGTGTGTCTACAGAAATTCTTACAGAGGATCACACTTGGATTTTTTCAGAGGGTTCCTTTATTTTAGAAATCCATTAATTCTTTCCCTTTCCAATAAAGTTATTCCAAACATCTATTTCAGGAATGTTTTATTAACCGTGCTGTCTTTAAACATGGTTCTCAGATTGACGCAGCCCAGGCTGAGCTGCTTTATGAACACCCAGGATTTCAGGTCATGAGTAAACACTTAGCAGGTGGGGGCTGCAGGGTAACTTGCACTGAAGTTACTCACCAGACTCTTGTGAGGCATCACTTGCTACTGAAGATGTACTAGAATTGATTGAAATGTTGAGATTTTTTTCTCCATCTTTAGCTTTTCTAGTGACAACAACAGCTTGTCTGGGTTGTCGAGCCTGTCGCATGATTGCTGAGGCATCGTTGTGAGTCGCACCTTTAAGAGACTTTCCATTAATGGATAGTACTTCATCTCCTTTCTGAATAGTTCCTTCCTGAGATGCTAGTCCATTGGGAAACACTTTGTGAACCTATTGTAGAGCCCAGTCACCGCACATGCACACAAGGAAAGAGGAAAAAAAAAAGGACAAATCACTAGATCACTCAGTTAATACTGTTTACCATGTGCATTTTCCATTCTTTGCTACGAACAAGTTGCTTCTAGCACATTTCAGGACTGAGGGCTGAATAAATTTGCACAGAGGAGTTCTCCTGGGCACAGGCCTCCTCAAGCAGCTAGGCAATCTGTTTAGCCCCGGTATCAGATGGCCAAAGCCTTGCTGCCCACAGTACGTACCTTGCCTGTGCTACTTCCCGACCCTCTCGCTGCTCTGCTAGTGGGAGGAAGAAGGCGTGAAGCTAGTCTCTAGCTTCCAGACCCCTTACGTGTCTATGTGCTCACCTCATTCCTCCTGAGCACCCTGCATGGCCTTCTGTAAGCATGTGAATAAGGTGTTGGTTACTTCCTGCTGAGGGCTGTGTGTTGTTCTGCCTTGGCTTTCAGAGCTGTTGGGGAGCATGGTGCCCAAGGAAACGGGACACCACTGCCAGTCACCTGGAGAGGGCAGCTCTGTGCAGAAGGATCCTGTTTGCACCCATTAAGACCATGATTCTTCTGACCCTACCCAGAACAGCTGCCTACTTTGATGATGCCAAAAGCCAACTTCTGTAGTAGAAAACCAGTAAGTTATATATCTTTAGATAGAGTAGTTGGTTTTGGAGTATTTTTTAAGAAAGATGCTACTTACTGTTATCACTTTGTTTTCTAGATCAATGCCCCCTGCCAGGCTGAATCCAAGCCCAGTATCTTCTTCTTTATGCAAAATTGTAACATGAATATCATCAAATTCCTAGGCAGAGAAAGAAATAATGTCAAGAACTTCCCAATAGATATGTCAAGATGATTGGAAAATCATCGTGTTTTCTTTTTGACATTGTGCGTTTTATAATGACACTTAATGGCATAAGCATAATACTGAGACCTGTTTAGTATTTGGTTTTGATGAAATTTACCTATCGATTACCTGTTTTACAAAATGCTATTCTGTGTCTAAAATTGTTCTGATTTGGTAAACAGGTTATCAGTTGGATCTGGACCATAAATTGAATTATATTAAAGAGCGTATATATGTACTGTAGAAACGGAAAATATTGCTGAATCATGTTAGAAGACCTTTTCATTGAAAAAGTGGAAAAATAATTTGGCATACAACTCACGTGGATATAAGCGTCACAGCTTAAAAAATGGCTTCTCAGTCTTATTTTTACTTTTTAAGTGTTCTAGCAACAGGTAGAGTAAGCTATCTCTGACTGTGTTATCCCAAAGATGAGTTTGTATAGGGTAACAACCTAGTTTCCTAAGGAAACATGGCTTTCTTGACCACAATTTTACAATCGTGTTCAGTATGTGAGCAATTGTAGTTGCGTCTTTTGATATTGTGTCTCGTTTCCTTCCACAGTTGAACCCACTGGCCAGCTGCAACCAGACGGAGGGTACGTGCTGCTCAGAGATTGTCCTGAAAATTCCGTGAAAACAGATGACTTGTATGAGAGCGGCTAATGTCCCATTGAGGGCAACATTGCAACATAGCTTTTACTGCTAATCAGACCAAAAATATCAACGTGGGATGTTGACAAGAAACACAAATTGATACAAAACCTGGCTTTCATAAATTCTGCTTGTCAGGCTGCTTTTTGATTGCAACATACTAGCAAAGTTGGATTAGTCAGTAAGAATTTGCCTCTGACATGAGAATATGTCTACCTAGTATTCTGATAGGCAGACATGAATTCTCTACCCGTGCTCCGTGCAGTACAGACACAAACCAGGACTAACCTGGGAGACATGCCACTGCAGTTAGCTAAGAGGCAAAAACTATATTAGCTTAGGCTCATTGGTGCGTTAAAACAGTTATACTGCTTTTGCACAGCTTGGAGTGTCTTAACACAGCAAGCATGTAGCTGCCAGCAGAAGCTAAACTGTTTTCAGTGCAGAGCTCTGGATGTTATCTGTTTTTTCGTTGAGTGTGAGCAGTCTTTAAAAGTCTTTACGGTTCTGGAATGCACAAGTTTAACCTTGATTTTGACTTATTCTGAGCTTTATCACAATTCTGGATGAATCCAGAGAGACTAAAGGTTGCTCGGTATCCCAAAAATGAGGCATTGGGTATCTCAGACTGGCAACCCAAATAAAAAAGAAATGCCTCCAAAATATCAGTGCCTACTTCTGCATACACTGACCTTACCTGCTGAATAACTGTTATCCCATTAGTTAAATGGGTGTTACTCTTGCTTAGTTATCTTTGAAGACTTCTTCGAGATTTTTGATCAAAAGAGCTAAACGTTACTACCGGTACATATTGAGATGACTGCTTTATTTGTTATAATATCAAGTTGCAAAGATTAACCAGGCGCATCCACTCCACAGCTTTTTGAAAATCATGCACAAAAAGAAAAAGCAGATTTACCTTTAAGGTCGCTTCGTCTAGTGATTTGACTTCCTCTATAAGCTTTGCTAATTCTTCAGGGGAAAGCAGAGAGATGACGGACTGCCCTGACACACCGGATGCTTGAGGTGAGCCGTGTTCCTGTTTCTCTTCCTCTTTCTCATTGTCTGCTAGGCTCACAGTATACTGTCTCAACTCAGAGAGGCTGTGCCATTGTGACCAGAGTAAAAAAGAAACACTGAGTTATGAAAGAACATACCCACAAAAGTATAGCACAGACAATTTAGGTGCAGTCATCTTTTGACCTTATTAGCATTTAATTGGGGTGGTAGCTCCTATAATAAGTATTATAAATACATACAAATGTAAATTAATCACGTTAGCCTAACAGAAGTAGGATCCATCACATAAAAGAATAGGAATAATCTCTTGGCCCCAGGCAAAAAACAGACTTAAATCTTCTTTATCGTGGAGATGCTAGACATATTTCTCCTTAAGCAGAAGTTTGAAATGCACATGCGCTTATATATTACAAATTAAAAACAAGTGTAACAGTCATGTGAGTCATTCAACTTTTGTGCTCTAAAAAGCTCTTAACTTAGTCTGTGCTTTACTATTGTGTGCTGCTACCTTAGAATGTAAATCTGTCAGTGGATCAGCACAGATGCTCACCAATGCTGATCTGCAAATCTGATTTTTAAATATGGTATCTTACTTTAGCGAAAACCCAGTGTCCGGGTGATGATTCTCACTTGGGGGTGAGAGAAAAGTCCCATCCTCCTCCACAGAGGACTGAGACAACGTGTCCAGAGTTTCCCATGCGCTGTTTCCAGAAGAGGCTGGAGACTGAGGAAGGCAAAGCAAAGATTTCATTAAAGCAGATGACACCTGGCTACTGATGGAATAGATTTTGCTATACTTTTCATCATATGGCTTCATCATCTCACAAGACTGGGTAGCAGTAAGTGGGAAGCTTCGTGATCTTAGGCTGTGTGTTTTTGCTACCGATACAGGACGGGAAGTTGCAATGGCTTCTGTAATTAAGAGACCCGAGGAATTTTCAGTGTTGGCATTGTTGCTTTTCTCTGAGCTAGCCGCAAGGACCTCCCTGGGAGGGGAAGATCTATCTAGGCTCTTCGTACCCATGACCACAGGTGACTTTGACTGTTGTTGGCTGGTTTCACAATGTTGGAGAAAGGCTTGGTTTAAATGAGCTGGAGCCGCTTCTGACCCTGTTGCAGTGGGAGTGTGTTCTTTCTGGACTGATGGTTTCAGGCTAAACCTTCGGTGTATTTTTTCGGGTGACTGCGGAGCACTCAAGGATTCAAATGAGTTTATTCTTTGTTTTATCGATGATCCCCTAGGAGAGACACGGGATAAGCTGGATTGCAGTTCTTTGCTGGAAATACTCTCAAGGTCAGGAGGACTTTGATCTGCCTGTGTTTTTAGATCTGAATTTGCTTTCCTCAATCCTTTCAGACTTTGTCGAAACCAGGCTGGCTTAGGTGCAACAGGAGGACCCTTTTTCACATTGTCATTTTCATCTGATTTTAGCACTTTTGAACTGACTATTTCGGATTCTGATTTCTTCAGAACTGTCTCTGAGCTGCTTCGATTTTGATTCTCTTTGTTTGTGTCGATGCCAGGTTGCAAATCTAAGTGGACGTTGTCTTCACTCATGGTAGGATTAAATAAGCTTTTTATGCAGTCGGAAATTTTAACCCAAGGGTCTTCTGTTGTATCAAGACTATAATCTACCCGTGCTTGTCTCTTAAATACAGGCCTTTGTACTGATGAAAGTGGATTCCCTGTGTTAGAGAAACGTTGATTATAAACAAGCCTCCTTCTCCTTCTCCATCCCTTATCTATGCATTGCTATTAATTCATTAAATTCGAATTTCATTCAAACCTCCAATAGGTATTTTTTAAAGTTTCTAAAAAGTTTAAACATTTTTAAAATTCACAACTCTTGATTGACAAGTTCCGATTCCTGACACTGAAATTAACTGAAAAACAGGGCTCTTCTGTGCTTATATACAAGATCCCTTTTCTAAAGGGCCTGCAACTTCTCAAGGTAACCTGAAATTCTGGGGTGCTGAAGTCATGATATAGGCTGTAACAGTTAAAATAGAAGGCTAAAATTGCAATGTTGCTTGCAGCCTAGTGAAAAAAGCTGGTGTTACAGTAAATTATTTCAAAAAATCATTTTTCTTTCCTACCTTTATAAGTATATCCCGCTCTAAAAAGAATCTCCCATTAAGATTCTTTCATTAATGTTTATGCTTCCTTAAATTTATGCAGGCATTTCCAGTTATATTTTTCTAGTAAGTAAAAACTCAATTCTAATGTAGGATTATTTTTTACATCACAGACTGATTAAGCGTTTTAATGTTAGATATGGTAGAGCTGAATGGCAGCAAACTTTTGTTTGTGCAGTTGCACAGTTACTGTTATCTGCTTCCGTGTAAGTAAAAATATTTTTTTTAAGGCACCATTATTTTTTAATGATCTGAGTCAGAAGTTAAGAATTACATAATGGTTTAGGTTGTAAGAGACCTCGTGAGATTGTCTAGTTCCTTTAACACTAAGTTTCCTTAATTCTAACTAGCACAACAAGATACTAACTTATTATCAGTGGTTTGTACCATTGCAACACTTGAGCCTTGAAACTATGCATAAAAATGTCCTTTAGAAATGCTAAAACTAACCTTTAATATCAAATTTTCCATATAAATAAGCAGTTTCATCTGAAGAAATACAGCAATAGCGCACCTGTCCATTAACGCTTTTTCTACAATAAATAATCTATTATGCTGCTTTTGATATAGTTTCCCCTTTTTTCCAAAGATTAATCAATAACTTGAAATTTAATCTGTTCGCCCCAAAATTTACAGATATGGGTTGAAGCCTACTTTTAAAGAGAAAGGTGAAGTCAGCTTGATACCCATTTTGGAATCCAAACTAAATGCTAGGTTCAGCTGCAAAAAAAAGTTCACGGGATTAAACATACCTAAGTTTGCTTTTCTTTCTTGATCTCTGCCCGCTGGAACAGCAGTTATGTGTTCAGTATCATATGCTGCAGGAGAAGTGGTAAAGACACTGTGGGTTACATCAGTTTGATGTCCCTCTAGCATTGGTTCTCCAACTTCCTGCGGAACAAACAGGAAATAGAAATGTGTCAGAATGTAATTACACAAACCACACTATATATGAATCTGAAACCCCCCCCACATATTTTCATTTGTTTTTAATCTGAAAAGAAATATTGAATAGAAATCAAGCTTTCACTTCTGCTTGGGATGTAATCCTCATAGGACTTAATTTATTCTATACTTCAGGACTGCTGGCAGGATATTTTATGGTTACACTTGTAAACAGACTGTGAAAAAATGCAATTAACATCTCAGAAATTTAGTAATAAACTTTATAATAAACTAAAAGATTGCCTACTATAACTTTCAGTTTTTGTAAAATCAGCCATTCAGTAGACTTTTGCAAACCAGTCAAGCAAATTTCCTCTGACTTCATATTAAACTCTCTTTTCTGTTGAAGCCTTTTGCCCTTAAGCACAAGCCAGACAAGCTAAATCGTTACTGCAGTTTCAGAGCTCTCCCTTCCTTGTTTTTGGCTGGAAATGTAGGGTGAGAGGATTAGTTTGAGGTTGCAGTAAATGCAACTCTGAACGTCATTAACACATGCTCTGGAATTACTTGATTCCTTTGTAACCAACGATACCAAGTTACCATCTGCTCTGCTGTGACACTGGAAGCGCTCTCTGCTGTGTACTTCAGCTCCAGGATTACTAATAGGAACCAAAACCAAACAGGACAGAGAGTGAAGGTCTAGAAACAAACGAGATTGTCCTGAAAAAATCAGTAATTGAAGAATTTCTTAGCTTTTCTGTAATGGGGTGGTGTTTGCTATGCAACTTTCTTATTCTAGGAAAACCTTTCTCCATCCCCTGCTTACTAGGGTCCTTCTTGAAAGCTGCACTTGTGTTCCATTGCTGTTAGATGGGAACATCAGATGTTCAGTAAGTGAAGTAGACAATTTGGAAGCACTACGAACAGACAGTTTGATCTTACTCTTTAGTGATGGCATTTATACCTACCTTTTTATTGACGCAGTTTAAAGCACAGTCAAAAATACCAATTAAGCATTCTTGGTTATGGAAAAGCAGCCTTACAGTCTGCAGAACCCCCACGTAAAACTGCAGTATGCAGGCCTCAAACTGACTAATACAAAATGTTTGGGGAATAAAGGTTAAAAAAAAAAAAAAAAGGCAGTAATAAAACCTTCTCTTAATGATCTGAAATACATTCTGACAAGAAACCCTTTCTCTACTGGGGGCTTAAAGGAGCTATTGCCCTGAGATATACAGGCTGTCTTACTACAGGAAGTTATCTTCATTAACAGAGCTTGACTTTTCATAGACTTTACTGATCTTAAGATTTTTTTTTTTCCTCCTTATCATTTAGAATAACTGAGTACTGAAGAATAGTAAGTTGCATGCAGTGGTAAGTTCAACAAGTACTTATTTCCCTAAATTTTACCTCTGAAAAGTGATTTTCTAGTAGCTGTCGATGAATATGTTTCTACTGCTCTCTTAGGGGGTGGTAAAAGAGTGACCTTACATGAAGTGCTGAATTGAAACTTTCTTGGATATCAACATAGTACATGGACTTCAGTCTGAGCTGTATCATTTTATTTTGATCTCTGCAGCTTGGGAACTGTGGGGGTTTTTGTTTGCATTGCATTGAGATCTGCTCATTTCTGCTGGCATATTACTAAACCCAGGGAAAAGAAGTTTCATTTTTAAACAAACCACAACTTTGTTTCAACATGCAGCTCTCGCAATCCCTCACACTCGTGCAAATATGAAACGCTGTCTTTCTGTTCTATCTTAGATAAGAGAGGGAACTGAAATTTAGTAACATACAAATATACACTCAGTTTTCAAATACTGTCGCTCATCAACAAATATGTATGTGCCTCGCAATTTAAATGAGTTTATTTAGTACCTCCTGGTCTCAAGAAATGTATATGAGCCCAAGACTACTTGCTGTACATAAAGTTAGTGCTTTCTTCCAATAGAAATCCACTACTGAAACAAAGAAATTGTTTCACAACTTCTCTACTTCATAAATGATTTGACTCTGTAAGTGTCGAGGTTAGGATCCAACCGCACCAAGGTGACATCAAAGGCTGTGCAAACTCCTCCAGTCCCAGCCCAGAGCACATCACTGTTCCAGTCGCACTGGAACCAGAGACTGTCCGATACCACCAGTGGCACATGTTCATGAGGAATGACACTGAGGGACTCAGATTCATTCTCGCTGCTGCTCTCACTGGGATTTTAACTCAGATTCCCTGATATGGAAGAAAATTTCCTTCAGGCACTTCTCTGCCTTCTGACCTTAGTTGGAACATCACGTTTTGACCTAAACTGGCTTCAGGAAGATATATACATTATTTTCAAAACAGAAGCTAAGATATATACATTATTTTCAAAACAGAAGAGCCTCATCCCCTTCCCCCAGCCCTCACATATTTATGCACACTTTCTCTTTCTTCCCTGCCTTTCTTCCTGCCATCATACAAAGTCACTTTGCCTTCCTCCTTCCCCTGCCTCACAAATAAGCAAACACAAGAAAAATTTTGCAAATTTTGTTTTACCTGAACAGTTGCAGAAGGTGATACAGCCACTTCCGATACAAGCTTTTCTTTTCTGTCTGCTTTACACTGGTCATTACATGTACAGTCCTGCTTAAAATATTTCCTTGGTGGAGGTTTGGGCTTTGATGATTTAGGTTTTCTCACGAGGATCTCTGATGATTTCTTAGTGTTTTGCAAGGGTCGACCTCCCTCACTACAAGTAGGAGGGGAATTTCTCTCTGAATTATTACCAGACAGTGAGTACAGCAGGCCAGGCTGTCTGGTAATTGGTACATCAATGCTATGTACTCTTGCTTTCAAGTCAGTCAGTTGGTATGCAGCACCATTACTACATGAGGACCTAGGGTTGTAGCTGCTGTCACTGCTGGAGCGGGTCATCAGCTTCTGTGTCCTGCGGTTGCAATGAGCAGCGTTCCTTTCAATATGTTTTTCACATGGGTGTCTTCCATGCCAGCTCGTTTCTAGTTTTTTAACACCTGTATCAGGAACAAGTTCAAAATGTCTGTTCAGATACAAGCAAAGTGCTCACTTCTAAGATTCAGCTGACGAAATTTGCAGCTAAATACCATCATCGGTTGATACAAAGGTATGATTTACACATTAAAGGGTTGTAGATCAAAGAGTCAACAGTTACGTTCTTGGACAGCAAAATAACGTTACATTTTCCCTATATATATATAAAAATATCTTTCTCAGCAGTACAGTTTACTGATGATGATTCTGTTACCTTTGGTCCTTTAGAAGAAATGAGGACACTAAAAAGGGGTATCATTGCAATATGTTACCATGGGAGGATGTCATAGCTGAACTGGGCAAATAGCTCTAACCGTGATTTCATATGCCTTTTCTCACAAGGGGATTAACAAGCTGTTTGTCCCCAGAACGTCACCTGCATTGTGCAGTTCCTTGCTATCCTAAGTCCTGTTGTTGTCAGCTATCCTACTGACAGTTGTTTGAAAAGCTTTAAGCAGAGGTTATGAATTGGAAAGGATGAGCAAGAGCGAGGGGAAGTTTGCACAAAAATTTTTGCTGACAATCAGACAGATGTGGTCTTTTCTCATCACTCTGGTAACGTATCTTAGGAGGCGTGTTAGGAGCGCTGTCCTGTGAGGTTTCCTCCTCTTCCTTTCTGCTCTGGGTTACTTGACTGTTATCAAGGATTCTAATACAGCACGTACTCATCCTATATATCTTTTAGGTCAAAAATACTATGTCTCAATGAATGCACTTAGTTCCTTACCTTCAGTACTCCACTGGTGTCTCTCCTTTCCAAATCTGTTGTTTTCCACAGCTTGTGCAACAGCTTCTTTTAGCTGTTGCTCAGACACCTAGGAAATATCATACCATTATACTCTCATGAGATTGCTGTGGGGTGAGTAACGTTTAAACATTTATTCCTTTCACAAAGATTTCAAAGTCCTGCAAGTCCTCTAATGGAAATGAATAGACCTAGTTATATCACACATTAGTTAACTTTAAAGCTAAGTAAGTGCACACCATTGTATTTGTATACATTCCAGTATAGCTGAAGTGTATCTATGGATGTGCTGTTTATATTGGTATTTTAGATAAAATGGGAACTTTCAAAGATAAATGTTCTTTTGTATATTTCACTAGAAGTGGAGTTCTGGATTTACCAGTGTATGATAATGTAATACTATGTTTTTATGATAATTTATGCAACAATTTAAACTTGACAATCATTTATATGGTATTTGGTGTTAGGAAACATTTTGTAGAAAAACCTTGCAAGAATGAGATATTTTACTTCAATATTAATTTAATTATAAGTATTGGCTGGGCAAGACCTAAATTTTAATTACTGAAAGATGGGTGTATAAACATTTTTTTCTTTGGGGGGGTATATTCCCTCTTTTGAATTATTTTGTTATTGGGAATTCTTTCTCGAATAAGAAATGTATTTTGCTTTATTCCTTAAATGTTATTTCTGTAGTTTCCTTATTCACAGCACAGAAACTCTTGCAAGACCATCTCCAGTGATCTTCAAATCTTACATGATTATATTTAAGATAGTGCATATCTCAGGTTCGTTTGTGTGCAGCGATGCTTATAAAGAGATCAGCACCTTTGTTATCAACATTTTTCCACCTGTTTTAGATTAGCACCTTCTCCTTCACTTAAACTTAGTTCTCAATATGTGCTTTATTGAAAGTTGGAAAGAATACAGAGTGTGCTACCTGGGGTTCGGGGTGTCTGCTAATAATAATCTGCACTGCACCAGGATCACAATGGCTTAGCACAGCATAAACTTCATTAAGAGTTGTATTTTGTACTGAAGCTTCGTTGATTTCAATAATTTCATCTCCACACCTACAGAGATATTAAAAAAAGAGAGAGGATGTAAACAAAACAGATTGTCTTTTTCTCCCAACCTTGTCTCACCTGTGTGAAAGTATACAAAAAAGCAAATTCATGTGATTGACCTCTAATTTGATCACAGATTAAATCATTATGTCCCTCTGTTCCTGTTACAGAAAACGGAATGGGAATGAGCAGGACGTCAAGGGCTTTTTGACCTAACTGCCTTGTTGCATGCAACCCTTGAGCTTTCTTCATGTTCAGCTATGCACGCTTTGTGTCTGCGATCTTTCTGCTGTATGTAGCTCAGCTGCTGCTTCCACCTACATCTTCCTTCCTTCCTTTCAAGTTCACACTTCACTTTTCACGTTTTTATGGTCTGCTAGTGTGATTTAAGGTCAGAAAGGATGTTGTGCTTCTGCTACATATGAATAACTTGTTAAGAGAAAAAATCTAGTGACAAACTATTGTAATCCTGCTGACTGCTAAACTGAATATTTCTAGATGAAATCCAAATTTGGCCCACATGAAACCGAGACTGCCCTTCTCTGCTTTACTGCAAATACCCACATACGTTAAGATGCTGACTGAAGGCACTGATTCATATCATACAAACTTTCAAATAGTATAAGACCACAGTTCTTTTAGCTAAAGTCTTAGGCATGTAGAGAGGAGCGTTACAGAGCACCTCAAGTTAAATCAAAAAGCCTTCACTGAAAATGCTGTGTTCTGTTCAATTCTAAATATGTTCAACACTACTAATTGGTCATAAATCTTACAAAGTAAATTTCTACACTCTCAGTAAAGCTCATTTCAGCAAATCTGTATTTCTATTGGGCAAGAAGGAATAGAATTTGAGGAGCTTGTGTCAGGAAAAACTAGTGCTCAAACAAGCCAGAATATGCCATGTGTTTGGGTTTTTCCAGATACATTCTCTTTTGGAAATCTCCTCTGGGAAGCATGCTATATGCTTGTCTAAGACCCCCGAAGCTAGCCCAGCCTGGACAGGAGGCAATAATTTCACTGGGTTGCTATGTATCTGGAAATCCCACATATTCTAAATATGCATGCTCAAACCCTCAGAATAGCGCATATGCTTTAAACCCAAAACTCCCAGAAAGCACTAGACTTCCTGCCCAAACAGGTCAAAAATAAACCCATAAAAGAGAGCAATGAAAAACTTGTGGCATAAGACAGACACTTTTTCTCATCCTACCTGAGTCTCCCATCCATATGTGCCACTGAGCCTGGTGAGAGGGTGTGAATAAAAATCCCTGAAATACACTGGAAGTAAGGAATGCTACATAACCCAATTCCAAGGCCAACACCTGGCTCTGAAAGAATTAATAATAATAAAAAAAAGACATAAGAAGCAGCCAAAACAAACCATTGGAGAGACCTGTTTAAAAACCGTCTTCAATTTAATTATTTTTTTCTATACAAACCAGAACCAAAGTCTTGTGTTCAATGTTAGCTGCTGCTCCTACTGCTTTTTTCCTTTTTTGTTTTCTATTTTTTTTTCCCCTCATGGTTAAAGTGAGTGCACACTAATATTGTTTGTGGGGTTCCAAGATGTTTTTTGCAATTCATTACCGGTGTGTCACAGACACGATGCAATGCAGGTTTATTTTGCAAAATATCTGTCATTACAGAAGGATTCAAATGACTTTACAGGGAGACAGAATAGGAAAAAAAAAAGAACAAAAATTAAGGAGGAGCAAAAATTAAGGAGGGAAAAAAAACAAACAAAAATCAAGGATGTGTGGCTATTGTTTGCTATATCGTCTCAATCCCCTTTCTGTTTTGTATAATACAGCTTAAGATTTTTGTGAATTTACCCTCTTTGCTCTGCACAATCACTCTGATGTCAGGTCCCATACTGTGTGTTTGGTAAGTCATACTGTTACCTCATAGAGACTTTGTTTTGTTCGTTGCTTTGATGTTCCCATATTTAAAAGTTTGTTTCATTCTGCCAGTGGTTGCTTATAAATAGAAGATGACGACAGTTAGAGAGGAGGTGAAAGAACTACAAGAAGATATAGATATATATTTTATTTGTTTTTAAGCCTTTTAGAGAATGAAATGAACTGCTTGCATAATTATGGGTAAGAGTCGCATAATCTGCTTACTAATTGGTAGTTGTTGCCAAAAGGTTTACTTTTTTACATGAAGGATGTGAATGTGACTCTAATGCTTAAATGAAAAAAACCAAATGATTGGCTCTTGAGGACAGAAGATATAGATATATATTTTATTTGTTTTTAAGCCTTTTAGAGAATGAAATGAACTGCTTGCATAATTATGGGTAAGAGTCGCATAATCTGCTTACTAATTGGTAGTTGTTGCCAAAAGGTTTACTTTTTTACATGAAGGATGTGAATGTGACTCTAATGCTTAAATGAAAAAAACCAAATGATTGGCTCTTGAGGACAGGTGGTGTTCAGAATCCTGCTGTTGATAGATAGTTGTTAGCACTGGCAGGCACCGAGATCTAATTTAGTGCATTATTTATAAAAGAAAACTTAGTTCAGGAAAAGAATCAGGTTAGTGAGGAAAGACATTCAGAGAGCAAATGAACGGTGTTTTGTCAATCAGTGCCTTGTTCGCCAGTGCTCAGTTAATTTTAGCACTTACCTTTGTTTAGGGTAACTTCCATTATGACCCTGTCATTGGGCTTTGTAGCATTTAATGAGAATGCTGCGCTTTCCGAACTGAAAGAGCTGTTTTCTTTGGTGATGCATGTACTAGAGCTCAGTGGCTGACACAAGTGGGGTGACAGACAGCTGGAAGCAGAATGAGGCGTGCTGAAGCTTGTCCTGACTGTAAGTGTCAGAAGACCCTTTTTGGCCTGTTAGAAAGAAAAGATAATGAATGAATGGGTTGAGATCACATGCACATTGTGTGTAAAGCTAGAAATTGTTCTGGAAGAAGAGTACGTAACCTTGAATTTTTGTAAAGCATCATAATGTGTTAATCCATGCATGGATTCTCCATTCAGTTCCAGGATTTCATCACCTGTTTTTAAAGAGAAAAGTTGTACTATGTTACTATTACTGTATTGTGCCATAAGTTACATGATACACGTACTCAAAAGGAGTCTTGCAAATGCAATAACGGATGCAGGCATAAAAGTCACTTATGGCTCATTTCAGCTTCACTTTAATGTGCCTTTAGGTATCATTCTTTGGGAATCTGGAGTGGGAAAAGGGAGAGAAGAGGGATTTCCCACCTTCTTGTAGCCTTCCATCAGCAGCAGCAGCTCCACCAGGAAAGATAGTTTTGACATAGATGCCTATTGGTCCATAAATGCTGTCTTTCCCTCCAACAATACTGAAGCCCAAACCCTAATTTATGGAAGAAAAAGAGTGTGTGAGAGCCCATGTTCGGTTCTCATAATAGTTCGTTTGCAGTTTCTTCTGCGTTACCTACATGGGCAGTACTGGTCAACGAAGTAGTATAATCCATGAAAAAATAGTCAATCACATGCCAGTAGTAAAAGCAAATTAAAG
This sequence comes from Aptenodytes forsteri, assembly GCF_000699145.1. NCBI lineage: Eukaryota > Metazoa > Chordata > Aves > Sphenisciformes > Spheniscidae > Aptenodytes > Aptenodytes forsteri. The sequence goes on from NW_008795035.1 coordinate 5,028,820, forward strand.
TTTCAGTGGAATACTCTCATGATTTGCTTTTTGTTTGTTGCAATCAATTAATTCACTATTATAAACTCACAGGAAGGTGTCCAAATTGTTGGGGTTTTTTTTGCCCTTGAACTAATAAGCAGCCTTCAGAGATCAATTTATCTGTTCTTCTCCATAATTTCCTCTCCCATAAATGAGATTGATAAAAACCACCATACAGGATCTTGATATTACTACTAATTCAGACACACAGATGGAGATATCTCTCTCTCACCCTCTACCAAACAGAGTTAATGCGTGTTGTAAGTTTAAGCAACACCAATAGACCTTTGTAGGTAGATACTTCTCATCTACTTATTCTTTGCCCTTCCTCCCCTTATACAGAAGTCAGACACTACCTGCTACCCTTGAAGGATGTTGCAAGACTAATTCACACCTCTGAAGCCATTTGACGTCCCTCAAATGAAAAGTGAAAGTACTGTGCAGATGACATCCTCATAGGCAAAGCCTGAATACAAATTGGCAACCCAGAAGTAGCAACCTTAATACCTGAAGTCGCTTCCCCGCACTTTGCAGCTTGCATTTGTGAAATGAAGTAAAACCCTATGGTAAATCAACAGAGCCAGTCTCACCTTCCCTTGTCCTTTCATCAATACGATGTTTGAGATTACTGAAGCCTGTGAGCCACAGGATGTGTGCACTAGCTGTGCTGTACTTAGTGATCTAGATGGCCTCGAAATTGCCTGTGAACATAAAAAAAAAAACCAGAAACATTTTAATGCAGAACCAGAAATTCTTGGACATACATTAGGACAACTTGTTTACTTCAAATTTTCTTCCTTATAACTTACGGTACTAAAGATTTTAAAAAAATATCAATTCTCTCTAATTTTCAGAAGCCACTTATTATTCAGACAATCCCTGCTCACTAAAACTGTCCCACAGTGACTAAACTAGAGTGAAACTAGAATGTTGGCCCTTGAAGTGGTGCGAAGATATATTTGTGCTCTCACTTGATTCTCCATGCCAAAATCCCATCTGTGGCCTTTAGGGGTCCTAAACAAGTATTACCATATTTGCCTCTAAGAACTGAACTAAGAAACAAGAAATTCTAACTCCTTCCCTCATCTTGCCACTAAATAACTTTATCTTGGGCCATACAGAACCTGTTTTCAGCTTTTCCCCCCAAATATGAATTAGTGCTCACGGAAGTTCTTCAGACTGTGAACTACCCTGCGCTGCCTCCGTTAAGCTACCACATAGGCTTCTTTCTACTGCTGAAAGAGCTGAAGCACATCCTTTTTGCTTGATAACCAAGGTAAGCAATTTCTCAGTGCTTTTCCTCCCTCTGTTCTGCAGATAGTGGATTTCAGAACTCCAGCCCCTGAGATTTGACCCATTTTAATGAACCTTTAATGAAATATTTAATGAAAACCTCCTATTTGAACATGGAATTGGGTATTACAAACTAATTTAAGCACTGACAAAAGTCGTTACCTAAAGCTAACTATGCATGAAGTTCAGCAGGGCCAGAGTTAATTGCACGCATTACAAGTCCAAGAGAGTTCAACACCTTTTTTTAATGCAGCATAGTGAAACTAACAGGTGTTGAAGTGTGTGGAACATCAGCCAAAATTTCAGTTTCTGCATATGCCAGAAAATAAGTCTCAATTTTGACATGAAAACAAGATTATTTATTCAATGTGGGATTGGGAACACGATTAGGAGGGAAATGTCTGTGTAATACCAAAAACATACTCTCTGAAAAGTATACCTCTGCCAGATCAGGGTGATTGCTTATTCCGTTGTGGGTCTTCTGAATCTGAAATCGGAAGTTTTCAAATTTCTTTTGCTGCTGTGAGGGGGTGTATTTTGTATTTCTGTGTGTGGTAACGATACCCAAAACTAGGATGCCACCAAAGAGCCTCTGCCAGTGGGCAGCATCTGCCATGCAGGACCTTCAAGCAGGAAGAAGCCCAGCAAATCCCCGAGGGTCCGTCTGTCTGCCCGGGTGTTGTTTGGTTGGGGTTTGTGCTCCAGTTTGCCACCTCCTCACCCCCATTAAAGCCCTAGGTCGGGCTGTGGTGCCCCCAGGGTGAGGGACTGGCCAGCAAAAGGCAGGGGAGCAGCAGCGAGTCCCCCAGCCAGGCCTCAGGAGGGGCAGGAGGTGGCAGCTGAGTGTGAGGAGCTCCACCTCCATCCCCCCACTCCAGGCTTGAGCCTGGGGACCTGGGGCCATAAATACCCACACCCTCTCTACCCTGCCCAGCCTCCACTCTCCCAGCCTGTAGTGAATCGCTTGGCATCCATCTGGATAGCAAGAGACTGTCAGTCTCTAGCCTACATTAACAGGGTTGTTTAAATATGTCTGATTCACTGTGGGGCAGAAAGTGGGATGCCTCACGCAGCCAGTGCAGCTGGGGGCAGCGACTACCAGCCATCAGGCGAGTCCATACCTGCTTGTGGCCATGGCTGGGCCAACGGAGGTGACTCGGGAGGCTCGCGGCGGCGGGGCCCAAAGCTCAGGCCGGGGTTTTATCGGCCACGTGCACAGAGCATCTCCACGGCCAGCGGCGGGGGAGACGCCCGGGAAGGGCCTCTTCAGCGGTGAGCTCTGAGGCGGCTCCGGGTGGCTACCAAGGTGGTGCGAACCACACAGGGGGATTTACACACACTGTAAAACCTGCTGGGGCAACGGGAGGGAGAAGCTGCTGAAGAAATGGGGTTTTGCTGGCACAGAGCCTTTCCCGCTCTCCTACTCCTCGCAGAGGAGGGATGGGGTTAAAAAGTGGAGGAAGCAGAGTGCGCCATCTTCCCTGACAGGGCCTGCAAGGAAGGTAGGTTTTGGCGGGAAAGTGACTGCCAAGGTCATTGAAAGACTCTTATTGGAGACAGTTTTGTCTATTTTTTAGGTGATTTCCTGTAGCACTTACTGGGGTTCTCCCTCCAGAGCAGTCCAGCTGTTGGGAAAGAGATTTGCGGCTGGTGTGGAGAGCATGGGGCTGCCGGTCTCTGAAGGGCACGGCTTTCCGGGGCACCGCGCAGTCCATCTCCCCCATCCAGTACGGGTTTACACCTGTCAGACGTGGGGAGAGTGACGTGGGTTATTTCTCAAGCGCCAGACGTTTCTGCACATTCATTTTATCAGGTAAATGTTACTTAGAAATGTTTTTCCTCTTGCAAATCTCTCTGTGAAGGGTGTGATCTTTTCAGTCCTCACTGTGGGGATAGCCATTAATGTTAAATATAGTAAAAAGCAAACATTCCCTACCAAAAGAGCATTGGCTTATTTAGAATACACCTTAAAAAACGTAAAATGGAATGCTTATGCACAAAACCTCTGACTGTAGGATATTGTGAATATAAAAGCTGATGCTTTTATGCATCAGCAATTCTTAGCTAATGATCCCAGCTGCAGTTTGGATCAAATTTGGACAACAGCTGCAGTTTCTTTCAGCATTGCAGTGCCGTCACATGATGAAGCGCTGTGTGTCACTCCCTGAATATTACAAGAGAAAAGATTACTTCTTTGCAACTTACTGGTTGAGTTACTGCGAGTCCGTTGACATGCAGCTTTACTGTGCAGAAAACCATTTTGTATTTCCAAAGGCCTTTCCTTACAGGTTGGTGTTTCCTACAAAAAAAAAAAAAGAAAAAAAAGCCCTATTGCTCTGCAAGAAATTCTCGAGTGATCTAAACTTAAAAATAAAATTTCTTCTAATTTGGCTTGCATTGCTCTGCAAGAAATTCTCGAAAGTGATCTAAACTTCAAAATAAAATTTCTTCTAATTTGGCTTGCACTAATTTTAGCCTGAATCAAAAAACATGGAGCAAAATTAATTATTTAAAATAAATAGGATGATAAAGGAGAATGCAGCTCAAAACTTTGCTATAAAAATGATTATAACTTGCCAAAGTAATAAGATAGAAATAGATTCTGGTCTTTAGTCAAAATGGACAGAAAATTAGTTGGACACCCCCCGTTGGTTCAAACTGACTAATATTTTGATGCATGGGTAAACTGTAGCCATGCTTGTCCAATTTCTGGAGATAAGTGGTGCTTTTGGGGACTCGGTCTCCATCAACTTAGAAGGGTGTTATTTTCTAAAGGAAAATTCTTAGGCCCAGCTTTGGAATGGTGGATAGGTATCCAACTTCTGCTGATTTCAGAGGGGTGTTTTTTAGTCAAAATATGATCCAGGTGTTTAAAAACCTTTGAGGACTAGGCTTTAGTGTTTTCCAAAAATTCAGTCCCTTCTACTTGGAAACTCTTAATTGCTTTTGAAAATATAGCCATTAATTCTAGCATTTAAAAACTTGCAGATAAAACATTCAGGTTTCTAAATGCAGATTTTTAGAACAGTTTGAAAATAAATAAATGATCACATCTGAATAACAGTTGATGTTAGGAGTAATTTCTGGATGTGTATGGTTCCTGAAAGTCCTGCTTCTGCTGTGACATGGGGAATGCCATTGATCCTGAGGAAACCACAGTTAAAGGAAGAACACTACTAAATACAGACAGCATATGGAAACTGATTGAAATATAGTAAACCTTCAAATATAAAAGGATTTTGTTCAGCGATGTTCTGCAGGGGCTAAGAAGGCCGCAAGAGCAGCATTAGAGCAGGATCTATACGTCCTAATCTGTCTGGAGCCAACCAAGACAAACACTTTCTTTCAGGAGCCTGACTTCAGTAGTGCTGTTTGGAGATACCTCAAGAAGTAATGAATGATAATTTTCCTCTTCGACAGCAGGTGGAGGCATTGCCAAGTAGCAAAATCCTACTAGGGCTTTCCAGTCCCGTTGCCCTTGGGAACTTTTCAGAATAAGAAATGCAGAGAAGATCCTTAAAGAGGCATTTTGAAAATGATTTTGCAGTGTTTCTCTTACCAAGCTAGCTAGCTTGAAAAGCCTTTGCTATTAACCCTTAATTAATTTGGTGCGGGGTTGTCTTTAAAGGCACAGTTCACCTGGCTGTCTCTTGGGTGGTACTATGCTACAAAAGTTTAATATAGTTCATCTCTGGATACTTAGGCATTTAAAGGAGAGAAAATAAACAAAAATCTTGGCAGAATTCAGCAGACATCTGGGTGAGACAGTTCACTGCCGTCCTAGAAAGAGGCACACTCAGACCTGATAGCAGCTCCAGTCAGGGGTGTTTTCTCAGTCTAGGATTATATCAGAGCTTTATGTTTGACCCATTTGCAGATAGCAAGCAGAAAGTGCCTTTTTTCCATGAATATCAAGATCTGAAGCCTGCAACAAATCTCTGGCTGAGCTCTGTTGTCTTCAAAGTGGTAAATGTGTGGTAGGGGACTAGCTCTGTCCGGTCATCATCCTCAACTTTCCTCCAGAATTTGCAGGTGAAAAGCCTTTGGTGCCATCCAGTTTGGGGTGGGGATGAGAGGATAAGAAGCCTGAAATTAAATGTGTCTAATCCAATGAAATGGCTTCTGTGAAAGAAAGATCAAAAGGGTTTTCCACTGAAAGGTTTGGTGATAATGCAGGGTTGCTGACCTGTTAATGCTGCCTCCTGTTCCCCTCTCTCTGTAGCAGACTCTAGTAATATTCACCATGGGAATTTTCTAGCTAGAGATCGTAGATCCACAAAACTACTTCAGTACAGGGCCTGCTCTCTGGCTTCTGGATTCATGGATCTTCCCTTAAATCCACCTCTGCCTTTGCTCAACTTCCAAATGGAAAATTAACATTGGCAAGCTATGTGTTTCTAAAAGGAGGGGTTGTAGAGCCTTTGCTAGAATTTCCCAGGGCCTCGGCCTCCCCATAGCCTCTGTTTATCTGGGAAAAAGCTATGCTGAAAGTCACCAGAGTCTGACCACAAGAGGCTTGGGGTTTTGTCAGGAAGAGAAAAACCATGTTCTTCAAATGTCTGATGCACAAATTCCCCTTCTGTCTCAAGTAAATGTCAAATCACCCCACAGTTGTGGGAGGGGACCACAACTTTCATACTTACATTGCCAGCCATCATGATGTTCACCAGCCGTGTTGTTGGGTGAATGAGAGAATCAGCCTCCTTGCTGGACAGATCTTTAAGCGATTGTCCATTTAGTGTTAACAGTTCATCCCTTGGGCTCAGACAACCATCCCTTAGAAAAAGAAAAAAGGAACATGTTTGCGTATCGTTTTACAAAGAACAATATGGCACTGTTGTGCTACATGTCTCACTAACTGAGGAGTCAGCTGCAACCCTCCCTTTGCCTTGAACAGAGCTGCCATGAGATGTCTTGATGTGTGATACACCCCATCCCCTGCTAGGATTTTTTCCTGTTGCTGCTCTCTTCTGCTCAGTCCTGGTGATCAGTGGCTGCCTTTCCACACATAGCTTACATCCAGGCTAAAATGACAGCATAGAACAGCCCAAGCCAGGCAAAATATTCCTCCCCTCTCACCGTCTTGCATTTGCAAGTTGATCGGAGACTATACACTTCACTCCCTTTCAGGAACTTTGGCTCATATTGCTTCCCAGTGGCCTTGCTAGGCTGCTGACATCCAACGTTGCCCTTTAATAGGGCAACAAGGAAAACACCATTTGAAAACTTAATGTTATGTACAATCTTTCATTCTTCCAGGTTTTATTTCTTAGCGTAATTGAGAAGCATTAGATGCCTGAGTGGTCACAGTTTTTTTTTTTTTCTAGAATCTGGACTTGTGTCTCCAACGGGAAGCATTGTAACAAATGATTCCCAAACATCACGGCCTTTCTCTGAAACTGAGCTTCAAGGCGTAGCTCGTCACCAAAGCTGGTCACGCAAAATCCATGCGAATGGCTCCTTAATAAGCTTGCTGACTTCACATGTACTGTACCTGTTTGCTGTGCCACCGGCAGGCACGTGGCTCCCTGTGAACCCTTTCCAGAGAGATGCACAGTTCAGACTCCTAGAGAGCTTGATCCCTGAGCTGCTGTTCCCTGTGGTTGTACACAGCCTGCAGATGCAGCTGTCCTGATTCAGAAGATGAAAGGTTGCGTGAAAGAAAATGTACCAAGGATGTTAAAAGTTACTTACAGTTATCTTGAGCCTTTTTAAGAAATGCAGAAAATGTTCCTGTTCTTAGAACCAGGTTGCCTCCAAGTAGAACAGGAGCAGGCCTTTAACACTGTGCAGTTGTGAAAGAGTAATTGTATTATAGAGTCAGTGTTTAAAAGAAGTTGTTTTCCTTAGGACTTCAGTGGCTTCTGGCTACAAGAGGGAAGTGTATTAGAATAGAGTGCCCCTTTGCACAGAGGGGAAGACAACAGATAATAGACTTTTCATAGTAACTGGATAAATTTTGCCTATGCTAACTATTACACGAAAAGACAGGGAGGAAAATAAACATATGCCAGAAAAGGAAATACTCTGGAAAACAGAAGAGGTCTGAATGGAAAATAAGTGTATACAAAACACTAGAAGCTCCACCCCTGCTGCTGACTTGTTAAGTGGGGGCAGGGGACCAGAGAGGACTGCAACAGTGGAAGATTCTCTGTCCGCTCCAGACTTGTTAAGGTTGCATCTGGAGGACTAAGTGTAAGCACATTTTTAACACAGTTATGAATCATTAACATATGGCCATACAGAAAGAAAGCATCTTAAGTCATATGAGTAAGTAAAGCAAAGAATGGATTGACTAAGCACATGAAGGACAACACATTTGTCTAGCAAATATACTCCTGCAGCACAAATGCGTGAACACTTAAAAATTCTACAGAGACAAGGAAAGCTGGAAAAAGTTAGCACATAATTTCTTTTCCATTTGCTTAGTAAATCTCCTAATTCAAGTATTCACTTGTTCTGCTCCCAGCTGAACCCACCTCCTCTGCCCTCGCCAGCCTCTCCATACTCCACATAGTGAAGAGGGCTCTCAGTGTATCCTGGATCCAGGCTTGTTCCCGAGAGATTTGTATGACTGAGGTATAGATTTCTGAAGGGGAGGCAAATTTCATATGTTAGGACAGCCCACAAAATATAGCAGTGGTCAACTGTCTGTATTGCTCCTGGGTCCTCTAGTCAGAGTGGCATGAACTATTTCCAGTAATCTGTAGTCCTTTGACAGCACAAGGAAAGCTGTGTAACCACCTTCTTCACCACCAGTAGGGCTTCATTTCTGCCCTAAGCAAAGTTCATCCAGCCCTGAGTTTTAGAATCATTATGCCCTTTCACCACAAATCAATAGGGATCACATCATACCTGACTTACAGCAAACACAAACTTTAACTTTACAGCAATGTCAATAAAGGTCATTCTCTTCCAGGCTGACTGTTGAAGCCTGGCTCCCATTCTGAGACCTGCCAGAGTAAATCTAAGGCTGTGAATGAATTAAGTATTTAACTTTGAGCTCTAGGCTCACTGCAGGCTGAATTCAGTAGGTAATGCATAAGGGCTATACTTGTATTGACTGACTTGTTAACTCTGTGGGTTTGCTTGCATTCCAGATTGTCTGCCATTAATGAGGAGTGTCTGAATTTTACGAAGCCTCTTTTGTTCATGAAGAGTGCTTCTAGTGAGTAACAGGTAAGTGTATAAGCATGGAGAGAATTCTATTTTAAACCAGTTTGTTTGAACTCTAGTATTAGTTTTGGAGCTTCTATATTTGCTTTTCACCAAAGGTAAATATCTTGGGAAATACATGCTTGAAATCAGGACTACATTATGTTCTTTTTTTTCTTATGGCAGTGCTTTGAAGTCTTCGGCATGGTAACAAAATAAAGATTAGAATTTGGTTGGCTAAGTATTTTGAGACCTCAGCTGATCATGGATTGGGGTTGTTGTGAAAGAACAATTGTATTATAGAGTCAGTGTTTTAAAAAAGTTGTTTTCCTTTTTTTCTGTAGTCAGAATTTGTTTGGGCTTGCCAACTTCTCCTCTTAGGAATCCTTACTCTTGTGTACTGCTCCCTTGGAGTATCTATGTATCCTCTCACAGCTACTGATCAGGCACACACACAGAGAACTTTGTATAGCTGTTCTCCACACTTCATTTTGTTCTTGATTTTAACTTAATGGTGGGCCTTTTCAGACTGTCCCCAACTCATCTCTGTTAAGAGCACAGTCATGCTTATGCCCTGCCTATAACTTGTTCACAGTGTACAGCTGCTGCATTCATGGTGTTTATAAAAATTTTCATAATTAATTGTCCAAAAGTCATTTGGCTCTCATCAGTTTCACAGGACATCAGAGTGCAGTGGGTTTGGCTCCGAGGTTTTTCGTTGCAGCATCGTGTAAGTCCTTTGGGGAAGACATTGTATTTTGTACAATGGGACACATGCCAGGCTGGAACTTCTGGGTTGTATTGGGACAGACACGTGAAATGACACCAAATAAAAACTGATATGAATATTCTTTCTAAGAGCAGTAAGTTGCATGCACTTAGTCAGAAGGTAAGTAGAGGTTAAATCCATTGTACACTGCAGAAAAATCTTGTGAAGAATGTTTGTTTGAATCTGTAGTCATCTTACCAAGTTGGGCTACATTTCAAATAAGCTCTGTGTGTCAATTGTTTATGCAATTCATTTACGTGAATTACTTAAAAAAAAAAAAAAAAAAAAGGTTTTTTTGGGCTGTGGGGAA
>NW_008795035.1:5038687-5079783 GCF_000699145.1 Aptenodytes forsteri
AATTTATTTACGTGAATTACTTAAAAAAAAAAAAAAAAAAGGTTTTATTGGGCTGTAGGGACACGTCGCAAATATCTGTATGTTGTCAGAATCTGCACTTTTTTGGGCCCTGGATATAGATCACTATATTCACATCCAAGTTATTGCAACACGACAGAAAATTAATAAAAGCTGTTCTTTAGAAAAATAAACATTTGACCAATTCATGTGCCAGCTGTCAACTTGCTTTGGGTTTTGTTCTTTAATATCTTTTATTTCCTGTCTCACTTATTATTTTATGCATAGAAAAACTGCTGCTTGTTCCAAGAGTAAAGACAGTTTTTATTTTGCATCCTCCTCCTTTTTAAAGTGTCCTGCTCATTTTGAAAGGTGATTTATAGCTCTGAATGTAGTGAATGCTGCAAATTTGCTAAAATAAGGTTGGCAGGTTTGGTGTGTGGGCAGGTGGATTCTAGGTCAACCTTGCCTACTCATTATTAGAACATATGTTTAAATGCATATTTGCTGCCAGTGAATAAAATGTCTCTGCTTATAAGGGGCTTTGCCACTGAGCACTTCAAGACTCTGGAGAAACTTCTTTCTGCGTTATAATAGCCACTCATCTCTGTGAAAACAAAATGAAGAAAGTCTGTGGGACTTTGCATTATAAGCAAAATTTGTCTTTAAACTGAATCTGCTTGGCTGAAAGATAAAAATCAAAGGTGGAGTTCAAGAGCCTTCTTGAATGCATTTTTGTCACAGGTGAGAGTAGATTAATTTTTCATGTGTTTAGTTCTGGAAAAGTAATTTGCACATCCAGGCCAACTCTCTCCTCCTGCTTCCCTTTTTTTGTCATGCGAAATGCAAAGCTTCTGAGGATGTTTTTCTATCTGCCATTTAAAAGATTTCTTTTTCCTTCATGCTCTCATTAGACATTTCTAGCCCAGAGTCCCCTCTCAAAACATCTAATTCCAGATGTTGTTTAGAAATAAGGGTAACCATGGCATCTGTGGAAAACTGAAAAACTTTTGTGCACTCTTAACGTAAGACACAGTAGTTAGATTGTCTGAAATGAAGTATTATACAAGGCTAGTTCAAGTAAGGTCTTTGACTCAGTTAACCAAGCGTATGACAATTAGCTGATTGACTGTTGTTTTAAAAAGAGCAAAAAAATAAAACAAAAAAAATATCTAACAACAGTACAATAATGAGTTTAAATATTTAGTTTTTCTGGCCTCCTGACTGTGAAATGGCTGGGATTTCCAAGTGGAAGATTAAGAGAATACAGTGTCTTTGGGGATTTTCTTCAAGAAGTATTTTTTTCTGCATCAGTTCTAACAAAGAAAGGGCCAGAGTCTCTCTGGCATAAACTGACGTGACTCTACCGATTCTGACGTACTCTAGCCAATGCCTTGGTCTTTTCAAAATATTTATAGTAGATGTAATTCATTTTCCCAGCAGCATATTCCCTTTGCAATTAATAAAATGGCAGAAGCTAGAAAGCCTTTGGATGATGCAAGAAGCAGGGCATGGGATTCAGGTTCTGCCCTAGATAGACAATTCAGCACATCAGATGTTACAGACGGATCTTTCCACTCATCATCTGGCCTTTGGTATGTTTTTCTGGGAGCCTGTGCCCTGGCCCACATTTTGCAGCACACACTGTCTTAATACAGCAGCCTCTTTCCCAACTTGCTCTGGGGATAACATGGCCCTGATGTCACAAAAGCAAGAAGGCCGGGAAAGCAAAAAAAGAGAACAAGTAGGAAAAGGGAGGAGGACACATAAATGTCTAAATAAATGCGGTCTCCTCTCCTGGCTTTGTTTTTCCATCCTGCCCATAGGCTCATGTTTAAGACATTACAGTCTGTTGCCGTAACACTTGTCCTGGTACCAAAGGGCCAGCTAACTGGTGTTTGCATAAAGGCGAGTTAATAAAAATACATTCTGGTGATGACCAAGGGAGAAAAATGACCTTTTGCTTTTTTCCTCCTTCAAGTAGAGGGTCGGGGACCAAAGGAAGCAAGGATAGAGAATTTTCTAGAACTGAGTGGAACCATGCGGTCAGATCAACTTGGATCCAATGTTTGCATAAAGAGTCAGCCCTTCCCTGTTATAGTTTATTCTAAGTGCTATTTCAACCCTGCTACCAGCCCCTCTGGCTGGTAACTCTCGGTGCTTCCCAGAGTGTTGGTGGTGCAGGGAAGAGGTAATGGAGTGCTTCTTGAAGCAGCTCTCAAACCCAGCAGAGACTGCTGTTCTCTGAAGAATAGGAGCTGATGTTATCTAGTCCTGTCCGTTCTTCCTACAACTGGCATGGTTTCAGACTTTGTAATGACATGAGCAGGCAAGGCCATCTTCCACAGTGTTTGCTGTGTCAGTGCACAAGGTATCAGACACTGCTTATAATTTTTTGTTTTCTTTTCCTTTCAGGCTACCTGAAAATTGCTGATTTTGTGAGAAGCAAACTGTAAAGGTCTGCTTGTTTATACACTGACAAGCTGGCTTTCCAGCTCTGTCCATCCCAGACTAAGCGCGCCTCATCTTGGAAGCTAAGTGGTCCAGGAGCTGGCTGAACAGATGACACCCAGGTAATCCTGGGTGCTCTAGACACAATGAGCAATAGTCAATATGAGTGAATATTGGAACACAGAAACCAAATGAATTAAGAGACTGTTCTATATATGAATATATAATGAAAGGAGATAATTTGAAGAGGATGTAGACATTAATGGATCAGACTGAGACATTCTTTCCCGGGTACTATCTCACAAAGCATAAGTTATGTGCTGTAAGATTTTGATACAGCTTTTCTTTGCCTGGGTGTGCATGGTGATGTATCATTTGCTTCTGCTGCTTTCCTGTACAATCAGCCAGGCAGAAGGAGAGAGATGGCTGTGAAGTTTATGAAGTGATAGTCCTTAGTGGAAACATCTCTACTTGCCTTTCTGCTAAGCAACATGTAGATGAATGAAGCTGCTGTTGCAATGCACAAAACATGCTGAGGGGACAGAGAACAAAAGAAGGAAGAATGTGGCATTTGATAGGAGGTGGGGAGTAGTTAGGTGATGCACTTTGCTGCAGATGTGATTCCTTCACTGCTCCTGACTGTTGCTTTCTCCTCCCCTCGCTTCACTTGCTTTAAAGTATTCCATGGTCAACTGTTTCCTCTTTTCCTGTCTTTGTAATTCCACATTCTCTCTTCCCTCTCCGTTTCCCTTTTCCCAGATTATCTCCTGTTTTCTTCCATTCTCTGTATGTAATGGCAGCAGCTTTTCCGTGACAAAAAATGACTGGAAATAGGACTCCAGCAGGGAAGTGAGATATCTGTGGCAGTAGGGTAGGCTGAGGTCAAAGAAGGACATAACCACTCAGGACTGTTACACAGGGCCCTATGTGACATATAGTGGCCATGTCTTAGTAGGACGTGAATGACCATCTGGTCATCCAAATGTCTGAGGTAACTGCATAGTTCACATGGACGTAGCACTGACTGAGGTTTTTGCCCTGAATGTAATGAACCGCTGAATAGTTGTTGATGGGCTCCTATTCAAGTCTTGTCTCAACCTTATTTCCTTCCACCTGTTATAACTTCCGTACAGATGAAAGGTCAATCCCTGCAGCTTTACATCTTGAGTGTGCCACCATGCCACGTACCGTTGGAAAGAAGTTGCCTAGAAGATGCAGTTATGAACTGAAACCCCTATCATCTGGTACTGCCCACATACCATCCCAGCAAAAGTGGTAGGCACCATCACAGTTAAATAGTGTCCATCCTCTGCCCTTTTGGTGCACTAGTGGTGTAAATGCAGACTATGGATGCTCTGGTTAAAACCAAAAATATCTGCACAGGTACAAGTCACTTTTTGGCACCTGTGGGCCAACCTTTGCAATACTCCTCACAAGAGCCAAATTTACCCAAGATACAAGGTTGTGGTCCCTTCACACACATGTGCTAGCACTGCGCTATGAGTCAGATGATAGAGGAGCAGTGACATCAATTTGCAGTCCCACCCCAATCAGTGTAGGACTATTGGCACCAAAACCTGTGCATATTTTGTTGAAAAGAATGAACAAAACCTGGTAACAGAATTTCAGCCTTCTGAAATTCTCTGGTGTATAATAAGATCTGAGTTCCAGCTCAAAGTCTTTTCTACAGGTAGTGCAATAAGAACAAAGCATTTCTGTGGGGATTCTCTGGAATCTAATATAGGTTGTGCTCATGCTGCAGTGCTTCCCTCAATGGCTACAGCAACACTTTCTGCTGAAGACTGAAGTGAAAGAAATTGACGTCATGGTGCATAGATGCCCTCTCTTCAAAAATCCTCCTCTTACCTCTCATTTCCTTGTTGTAAGTAGCGCCTAGTTTCTCAGACTGTTAGTAATGGGACATAGGACTCTTTGGGATCCTAAAGATTTTGGAATCAGGAAAATGTGCCTCTAATAGATATGCAGAAGTCCTGAAACACTGTTTGATTTGCACATGGTTTATGCAATAGTGAATCCCATGCTATCAGCAGAGTATGGCTCAGAGAGATACTTAAGTTTTTGAACAGAAGAGAGGAACTACTATTTGCAATACTGATGTTCCAGTTTCCCCCTTAGCCCTGGAGAAGAAATGCACAGGGAGCATTAAATCATGCAGGACTTTTAAACATTCTTCTCGCCTTCCAATGTGACAGCAAAAATTAAGTTGTTCAGTTCTGTGGGAGTTATTAGCACCTTCGGAGTCATGCTTAGGGCTGCAGGCACTGGAAAGAAGAATAGTGGAATATCCTCAGCAACACCACAGAAAGAATGGAATCAATTTTCTTGAACAAAGACAATGATCCTTCAGCTCTGAGTCATACGTCATGAATTTCTGAAGTGTCACATGGAGATGGAGAGAGTGAGTGTTATGCTGGGACTTGAAAAATGTGACTCCTTTCTTAAAGAGAGAGGTTTTAAGCTTAAGCTCTCTAAGACACGTGGTACAGGAAGATTGTTCTGACAGGCTTGTGCCATATGGAAGATAGAGATCACTGCTTTCATAATATAGGGCAAAGCCTCAGCAGCAGTAGTACAGGATAAGGTCAGTGTAGCTGTTATCAAAGTTCATCCTATTTAGCATGCTGAGATAAGACTTTTTAGAATCGCTCACTGATCCATGACTCTGAAAGGTATGGAAGATTAGCAAGGAGCATCTGAAGAGGTTTATATTGCTATGAGAGCTCTGGAGAGGGAATTTAATGTACCCATTGTCTACAATGGCACTAAGCAACCCAAACGTTGCTGTAAGGGACTGGGTTGCTGACTAATTTATGTCACCATCCGTCCAGGCTCCTGACCCATCCTGTTCAGTGACACTAACACTCCAGCCTAAGAGTGGATTTATACCCTCAGCAGTTACATTTTATCTGTGCAATGGCATTAGTTATGAGACTTACTCTGATCCCCAGATCCCTATTTGAGCTGCTTGCCAGCTATAAAAGCAAATGATCTAAACTTACAGTCTGCAATAAGATACTGAGTAGTTTCATATGGGTATGGATCACAGCAGTTATTGGAGCCCTGCATATTTTGGAGGTACGCAAGCAAGTAGGCTGTGGCAGCTTGACACACACCTAAGAAAGTGCTTCAGCTTTGTTAAAAGAGAAAAGGGGGGAGTTCAGAGAGGGAGTCCTCCTTCACTCACAGAAGGAAATCGGCAGAGTACATATGGACTGTTTCCAAAAGGGAGGAGGTGGTATGGTTTTGCAAGTGACTGAGCGTATTTTGGGACTTGGGTCAGTGTCACCTATTTATGTTTTCTGTCAGAATGTAACAGAAAGTTGGCTTGTTTTTGTCCTCATCCTGGGACTTTGCCAGGGGCTGAAACACCTCACATCCAGAACTCTGTCCTGCTGTAGTCTTTGCAATACTGGGCTGCATGCTCTGGTCATTAGCAAGAAACTCAAGGAGTAAGGGGAGATTCTGATTTTCAGTACCACTGTGCCACTGTGTGTTTAGACGTAGAGGTCTAGTTTTAGCCAATTTCTATTGAAGGTATGTAAAATAAAATAGAATATAGAAGAAAGAAATATTTTAGGTGAAAGAATCAGTTCTTTCGCATAAGCCACTATTTGCACAGGTAAAAGGCATATAATAAGGGAGGTGCCAGGAGGACACAAACTGTATTAAAAGACATGTCATACTTGCAGTGAGGTGTCTTTTACACATCACACCAACAGGTAGAGAGAAAGTGGAAAAATTACAATAAGTCACTGAAAAGAAACTTTCTAAAGGCATCTAAAATATATTGCTCAGACTGAAAAATTGTTCAGATTGTTAGGGTTAACATAGTTACTCCTTGATTAAAGAATAATGTTGTAATATGAGGCTGTTAAGAGTTTTACATCGCTAGGAAAAAGTGACATCTCTGGTGGTTTTAGAGCTATCACTACCTCCTTCCTGAATCAGAGAGAAAGAACATCTGGCTGCTGAATCTCCTGTGCCTTTCACAGTATTAATTTAATTCATACTTGCATAGCTTGTGAGATCTCATGGTATCACACTTTACAAATGCACTTTACTATAGTGACAGTTTAATATTTTGAGCTGAATACTATATTGCAGGTAGAAAGCACCAGCTGTGCTAATCTGAACACACTGAGAATGGCCTAGCAATCACCGATTTCAGCAGAATGTCAATCAGCAGAGTGCAACAGCACAGCAGGGAAGCTAGTACATTTTCATGCTGTTTCTACAGAGCAGGAACACTGCAGGCTCATAGGCTCTGAAAAAGCCAAGTGGAGTCCTGTGTTCCCAAGAAATATGAATTAATCCATTTAGGAACTACTGCAATGGGAAACATTACAATACACTGCACCGAGTTGCCTACCTTGGTGAGTAACTTTCTTCTCATGTTGTTGCAGTTCTCATTTGCTGCAGCTTTGGACTGGACCACGCTGGTGATCACACGCGGAGCATTAGGTAGGCTGTCTTCTGTCTCTGATGTGCATGGCAGTTGTGTTCTAGGACAGCAGTCAAAATCCTGTTGACCCCAACTGGTAGAGATCTCAAAGGGATCAGGGCATTTCTCATCAGGACTTGACCCATCGTCACTGTTTTTGGCATTGCAAAGTATAAGTGATCTTGAAATGGAGCGAAACTTTCTGGGCTTCCTGTTCCCAGCGTTGCTCTTTCGATCCATCTTCAGAGAGCTGGTGGTGCTGCTCTTTTTCCTATCATTCTCCCATTTATGCGGCATGATACTTTCAATAACTTTCTTTGCTTCTCTGGTGCTAAATATCCTCCAGGAAAGGAAATATAAAAAGTAAGTTGTAATATACCCCACTTTCTCCCACTTAATAACCTACACTACTGAAAAGCCCTAATGAATAAATCGAATCAACAGAGCCTTTCAGTCTGCTAACAGCCACGTGATATCTCATGACTTGCTAATTCTGTTTCTGTGCAGTGCTCTACTAAATTCTTCTTCACCTTTTCATTCTCTTCCCATGCTCCCCAAGCACAATGGAGTGCTTTTAATAAATGTTTTTGATGCTTCCATTGTGCTGCTTCCTTTGGGCTTCTGCTGAATTTGCATGTTGAAATCCCAAATTGAAAAGGAAGATACTTTAAAAGCATTATTCTATCCTCCTAACATTATTTGGAAAGCGGAAGCTCCTTCTGAAGTTTGATTCATGAAACCACTATAATTCAAAGAAGCTTAATCAAATTGTCGAGGATAAGTTCTCCGCCTGATTTAAGTGGTTTAGCAAAAGTAGATCTTAGCCATGAGAGAGTAAGGAATGTCAGGCTGCTATAAAACTCCTACCTTTGCAGACCAGAACTCACTTAAGACCGTGCATTTAACAGTAACAGAGAGATCCAGTGAAGCACTTAAGATGTGAATATCTGATTAGGGATTGAACTCTACAAAGGAATACAGCTCCAATACATTAATCAAAAAGTGTCCCATTACAGAAATGGTTTGTTTCAGCGTATGATTCAGCATACAAAATTAAGAGAAAATGGAAGAAATGCTATACAATCAAAATGTGGCAAAAGTTGGAGCTTTTGTAAAATGAGTAAGGTAATGAGCATGTTACAATAAAAAAGGGGAGCTTTTGTTAAACTGTTTCCTTGTTCTCTCAGAAAAAGTTTTCTAGAAATATTTTGGTAGGTATGTGTCAGTGCTGAAAATTCAACAGGAGGAAGTCTAAATGAATTATTTTGACCTTCTCACTTAATTTTTATTATCATATTTATTACACAAACTTTTCTATTCTCTTCACAGTACCTAACTGATACTGTATGCTGCCATTCTAGAGAAAATACCTATTGAAACTAAAGGATTTGCATAAATCAAAGATGCTATAGGTATTATACACAAAATTGAAAATCAATGTAATTTGAAAAGCACTTCTTGAGTATACTATTGAGAGAAATAGTTTGTACATTGTGCTCTAAACTGGGTTGTTGTGTGTGTTTTGGGTTTTTTTCACTGCTTCTCTGCAGAATTAGGTAGGTACGTATGCACTTTGTACTTGAGATGCCAGTGGTGACATAGAAATAAAAGGCGGCAGATTTTCTAAGGGCTCCTTACAGCCACAACAATAAACGCAGGCCTGCGAGTTCTCACCAAGCCATATTCATATAATAAATCCAAGCCAGCCTTATAATAAATCTGCAGGATTATTTTTCTTTTTTTCCTCTCTCATACAAATGACAAGGAAAAACAAAAACAGATGATAAACACTATGCCATTTAGTACCTGTCTAAAGGAGCTATATGGCATTGCTGGAGAAATACACAATTCAGCATGAATCTGAATTTGTTTGGATTTGTAAAAGAAAAATAATTTGCACACAGATTTTTCAGGAGCAGCTAAGAGGTCCCTTCATCTCCCAGGGAGAAGGATGTTTATTTGTGCAGTCCTTTCTGGCATTTTTGACAGGTAATGCTCCTACAGCCTTCCATCGTAACTTATTTTCCATCATACCAGTCCTCATATTGCTCTGCTCCCTGATGTCTCTTTTCCAAAACAAAATCCCTAACGCTTCAGAAACTCGTGCCCTGAGTATTGGAACTCGTCAGATTTCCTAGCAGGACACTATTCCAGGACAAAGTTTAAGTTTGAAAGTGTCCAGAGAACATGTCAAGTTCCACAATGCTGGTGTGTTTTCTGCCCCTCTCCTGTCTGTCTTTGGGATCCTCTCTGCTCCTGTGGGAGAGTCTGAGCCCACTGGATAGGAACATTGGAACCGAAGCCACTGGGCTCCCAACCTCCCGCACACCGGCATGAGGAAAGCTTTCAGGGTCAAACTGAACTAGCATATTCTCCATTCCCTTCAGTACACAGAATGTTCTACTTTTTTCTTTTTTCAGAGTAGCCTCTCTTCTTATGAATAACAAGATTTGCAACCACGGCTGAATGCAGCCATGGTGTGGATGGAGGACTGCCCAACAGCACAGCCACGCTCCCTTCCTGTGATGCAGAGCACACGCTGAATAAAAGGACATCTAAGCCTATGTGTAAGGACACGGAGGCCAGAGGGGATGGGGAAAGGTATGACATAGATGGAGCTCAGCTTTAACACATAGACTGTGGTTGACATGGGGTATTATTTCTCTGGGATTCATCTCCCTTCCTGCACTATTGAGACAAGCTACTTTTCAGAACCTCTATGCGGTAATTTATTTTGAAGTAAAGAGATGAGAAGTGCTCTGAATTATATTAGAACAGTAATTTTGAGAACTGAAATAAGTAGTTAGTTGTGGTGTAATTCAGCATCACAAGTTTGCAATTTTTTGTATGCTTTTTTGTTGATTACGTTAGTTAAAAGCTGACTGACACTTACCCCTACTAATACGTAAAGACTTTCAAGGTTTGGAGATTTTGTTTGTTTGTTTTAAAAAATACACTTTTCGGTGTTTTGGTAAGCCTAAAGCTTTAGTCTACCATAATACATATGTACCTAATTGCACTTTCTGAGTTGGGAAATCCCTGTTAGTGTTCCCAGTGTGTTAGGAAATTAATCTTGTAAAGCTTGATGTTGCTTTTGCTGTATGTCTGAAGGTAGGTAAAAATGCAATCCGGCCCATTAGACGAGACTGTAGAGTGGGAAAAGCAATAGGATGGCCAGGATGAGGGGAACTTCTGCAAGTACATCCCCTCAGCACCTGGGTAGGAAGCAACAGAGCTAACTTGCTGAAAGTGCATGGAATGCACATCACTTGAAAGTCTGCAACAGGGATTGTTGCTCCTTCTGTGACTCTGGCAATCGCTATTAGACACTAGCAATAAGAATGTCAGAAATGAGCCCGAGTTGCTTATTCAGACCTAAACAATCTTGCCTATGGGGGAAAATTAGAAGAAATAGCACTTTTCATTCAAGGATTTCAGTGCTGTAGAAACATTAACTGCACTCTTACTTCCCCAAAGAGAAAGAATTAAAAACGAGCTATTAAGCACATGGGTAAGCAGAGAACTTGATAGCTTAATGGTCAAAATACAGCTCTCTAGAGACTGGCATGCTAGCATGTAGGGTGGAGAGATGAGGGAGCCCTTCCTCATTCTGCCTGAAGCTGCTGAGCTTAAAAGGGAGCACTGCCATCAGTACTAAATGCTCCAAGAGGTGCCTCTCTGACTATGCTAAGCACCTGGGATGCAGGGAACACACAGAAACACCTGTTGAAACAGTGAAGGAAACTGTTTTAAGTACCTTCTGCCATCCCACCCCCCTGCAGTGCTCCTAAGGAATTTTACCTTATGCAGAGAGAACATCTCTTTTGCCCTCCTGCATCAGCTATTTCCTTCTCCCCCTCCCCCATCAGAGCTCCATCAGCTCAAAGACCAAGTTTAACTCTGAATGACTTACCTAGTATCTCAAAGCAAGCCAGTGGCTGAGGTGAAAATAAACCCCGTAGACCTGAAGACTTCCAGATAAACACTTGTTTTGCTCTAAGTATTAGATCACAGCCCAAGTCTTAACTAAGGCAACATCCTTTCCAGAGCTGCTGATTCATGGTTGCATAAGTGACAGAAATATAGGGGGTACCAAAAACATTGTCTATAAGTTTTCCGATAAAATTATCCAGAAAAGTTATTTTACACAGAAAACAATATCACAATTGCCAGAGAAGCTTTATGATTCATTGCCATCTTCCACCAAATTTAATTCAAGGTATTGGTGGCATGAACAATTACTTCAAAGTCAATTCTCCAAACCATTCATCTTTTCCTCCAGTGCACTCACTGCTTGTCATTTTCTCTTGCCATTCTTATACCTCCAGCACGCCTGATGGAAGTTGTCTGTGGGTTTGTAATGCAAACCAAATGTTCCTTCTCTGCTTCTTTTTTTTTTTCCCCAAGCTTTATTTTTCCAGCTTTAAGTCTAAAAAGCCCTAACTCAGTCTGTCTTCTGCAAACAAAATACATGATTTGAGCTGTGCCCATTTGGTTCAAATTTTTGGTTGGATATTAAACCGAGCATTTACAAGATGCAAATAATTTGGTGTAGCTCCCAGACTGAATGCGAATGCTCTGCTGTTAACCAGACAGTAGGAAAGATAGAACTTTCCTTTACTAGCAAGAACAAGATGAGTTTTACATTACCAAGTGCTAACAGCATGATATCTTGCATCCCATTTTAATCTAGATCTTGTGACCTTTGTCAGATTCATTACTGAGCAGTACTATTAGCACTGAACTATTGCAGATGTCTAGGATTTCCAGGCAGTAGGAAGAGCTAGAGATTTGGAAGTTTTCTAATAAAGAGTAAGAAACTCTTGGAGAGCTGAATTTACTGTTAAAAAAATTAAAAACTCCCTAATTGTAAAATAAAAATTCAAAAGGAGGAACTTACAACAGCGAGGCAGACAAACCTGACTCCTGCAGAAGGCTGTTCCTCTTCATAGGCCTGGCAAAAAAAGACAGAGTGAATAATTGAAAACACACTCTCATGGTGTCACGTGACTCGGTTTCAGTAATTCTGCTCAGTACATTGGAACGGAGCTATTGTTTCCTAATTGAAGAAAATGTTAGAAAGGATAGATAAACAAAAGCAATGGGATGCAGTATTGGGGAAACTGTTTCCAGCAGGCTCCCAGCTACCCAGAGAAGGCAGGACCATTTAAGGAGTTTGTGTCATTTGTCTTTACCCATCGCTCTCTGGCCCTAGGATTGATGGGGTTCAGGCATGTTAAACCTACTTGGGGGGAGGTGAGGGGGGCCAGCCAGAATCCATGCTAATCAAGTGCAGGATTTCCTGCTGGAGGCTGAGATGGCAAGCATGTTTCTCGTAATTTTTAGCAGATATTTTAAGCATTAAGCTAGTAAGAATTTCATAGGCCACTTCTACTCCAGGAGCAAAAGATAATAGGAGCCGCTTTTGAATCCCAAGCCCTTGTATTGTGCACCATGAAGTGACATGGTCCCTTTAACCTACCAATTCTTAAATACTCTCCTCTTTATGGGCTAGACTGCAACTTTGTGATCCAACCTGATCAAGGACTCAGAAAATTGTTGCTTTTTCCATAGAGCATCCGGGAAATGAGAACTATGCCATGGATTCCAAATTGCCTCAATTACACCTTTCATTTGCTGCAGAGTAAACGGTTCACAGTCCATTCTACTGGCAACTCTATTGTGGCAACTCCCCCCACGAAATACTGCTTGAGTTGTACCTACCATCAATCGTGGGAGCAGGCAGACACCTTTCTGCCACACCCCTAGGCACACTTAGCTGTTTTTCATCAATGACACAGATCGATGTGTCAGTCCCCACCTGTCAATCCTCAGTTCTGCTCACACTGACAAATAACAGTCTTGCTGCAGAAACCTACTTTCTCTCGATGAATTTGTGTGAGAAGATATGTAGGGAGTTTGTAAATAATAAAAAGAAGTTCCACAGCAGAAAGGATTGTCTCTGAAACAGCTAATGTTAGTTTATTGAAATAGTGAGGCCTCTCTGGAATGTTCTCGCAGACTATAAATCCTATACTTTTCAGGAAAATGTAAACAGAAACCTGAATTTTACACTTGGGCCTGTCTGGTCATGGAAATGGTCAACAAGAGAGTGCTTAGACACCTGCTGCTCTCTGTGTTCTGTGGCTTGGAGGTCCTGGTTTTATTGGTCTGTCACTAAACTTGCAAAAGAGAGAGAGAAATTATATAATAGGTTTAAAATATTGCACTGATATGGTCTCATGTTTAGTCATCCTGTGACTTCCAGATAAAACATGGACTGTGAAGACAAGCATCTGCCCCATGAGAATGATGTACGTACTCGGAGAAAAAGTGAAGATGAAATCTCTGCTCTGTACAGTGTCTACAGGAGCCCCGAAACACTCTGTCCACAATTGTGGCTAATTTATATTTTAAGTGTTTACGAAAAGAAAATAATTTGACATTATTTTCCCAACAATTAAGTTTTCAAGCTATTAGTTCCCTGAAGGAAATCTGTTGTAAAGGAAATGGTTTTAACCTGGATCACTGGATGACAATAAACATGGAACATTACCCAACTCTTTTAAATTCTAATCTTGTAGAAGAACCATGATTTGACACTGAGTAGTGAACAACAGTTACCAAGTAGCTTTCCTGGAAAGGAGGAGAAATAGGGAGCTGATTTTGTGTTTTGGGAAACAGTTCCTCACTGTATTTGAATAGAAAGGACAGTGGCCTTGTACATAAAATGGGGTTTTACAGTGCTAGTACTGTAAAAATGAAATATCAGTGAGGAAGCAAAGCCCCATACTGTTTACCACTTAACTGCCTTATACTGTAACACACACATGTTTTTGTTTAGCAATAGAGAACTCATTCACACAAAATCTCAACAGCCCCTGAGTTTTGGTCCAAACTGCTTGAGCTAGGAGCTCAAAAGCATTGGAAAGCTTTTTTTATTTCTTCCCATTGTCACATGCTATTGCATTTCCTGACTATGGGCTGAATACTGTAGTCCCTAAGCCACTGGGAGTTTTGTTCATTCAGAATCTGGACTTCTGCCAAGGCCGGCAGCAGAAACATAAATATCACAGGGAGGGGCTGTTTTTTCATGTTGTTTCACTCTAACCTTTTGCAGTTTTTTCCGTCTTCTCTATACAGTAATTGTTCAGTGCCCAATGGTGAACAGAAAAGCACATTTTTAGAAGCCATAAGGAAAAGGAGAGAGAGAGAGAGAGAACCTCTGCTGCGCCTGCCATCTTGCACTAATGGTATGCTTTGATATTGGATACTGTGGTCAATCTTCATTACTTAGCTCAAAGGTATTGTACCAGGAAAAGGGCAATGAAGACTGATCAGAGACTGGAATTTTGTATTAAAAGATTGAAATTATGTTGAGTCTCCTTTGCAGAAAGGAGCTGCATTGATAAAGGTTTATGAGGTAATAGGTACTATAAGGAAAATCAGCTGGGTTTCTTTACTGCCTTCTCATGTGAGGGACAGGAAAAGAAGAATGCAGTAAAATGAAGAGAGTTCAAACAAATAAAAGGAAATACTTGAAACCTAAGGCATAATTAATGTGTGGAACAAGAAGATAGCAGAAATCACGAGCACTTTGAAGTTAGCTCTTTTGCCTTTGATTTCAGTGGGACAGAGATTTCACCCCAAGAGGTGAGTTGATGAAAATAATATCTGCAGTTAAAGGGAATAGCGTGCAGAAGGGGCAGCAACTCTTGCTTCAGAATAAAAGTCAAACAGTACCATTCACAGGTAGAGTGATACTTCTGCCCTGGGATAGGGTCCTAGCTACCATAAAATGGAGGAACTTTTCCGACATCTGGAGTTAGTGTCTATTGGAGGTGGGAAAAGGAAATCGAGGAGCCATTGAACTTATTTTTATGACAGTTCTTCTCCTTTGCCTGACTAAAATCAGGATGTGTCTGGAACAATAACAGATACAGGAGCTGATCCCTCTTTTCCCCAAATTATTTTCCATATCCAAAGGTTTGCATTCTAGAGGACAAATATGCAGACTATTCAGTACTAAATATTTTGCCTGTTGCTACTGGTGATAACCTTTTCCAAAAAGGAGCATATAAATTTAAACAGAACATTAGTACTGGGCAAAGCAAATCTAAGTAATGATGGAACTTAGCCTCAGTCCTGATCTCCACCCAACTCCAAATACTACTTGTGTTAATAGGAAAGAAAGCCAATAGTTTGGAGTGTTCTAGTTTTTGTCCTGTCCTTACGTTGCTCAGCAAACTGATGAAATACTTTTGCCTTAAACACAGTCACAATTTTCACATTTTGCCGTATTCCAGACAACAGTTATGTTGCACAGGACAATCCATCCCCTCATTGCTGCTAAGCCAAGACTGGATTAGTCATCTCTGTCTTGGGTTTCGCAACATTCACTCTGCTCTTCCATCTATCAAAACATAGCAACATGGCACGTTGAGTCACCCTATAAGCACAGTTAATCCAGTATCCTTCTCCAGCAATGGCTGATAGCAATTGCTTCAAAGGGATTACCTTTAAAAAAAAAAAAAAGAATCAAGAGAGAGCTTGCTTTCAGGAAGAGTTTATTCTGAGTATTTTATTGGTAAGAGTAGGCTGGCACTCTGAGGTTTTGTATGTATTCCAAAACTGTTGAAGCTTTTTACATTATGATTGGATAGTCTTGTTTTAGCAGAAGCTACAGCTGCCCCATAATGGATAAGTATTGCATTATGTCAAATTAGGTAAATCTCTTTCTAATTCCTTTCGTCACTTAGTACCTAACTTTTGCCAGGAAGCACAAAGAATTTTTTTTTCTTCTACAGATGAAATGAATCCTGTGTAATGTAACATAACTGTAATTTATCCATTTCTGGCTCCCATTAAGCTTTTGATTTCAAGAGTATCCAGAGGCAATGAGTTTCATGTGTTACATAAAAATGTACTTCCTTGTAATTGTTTTAAATTCGCTGCCTCTAAGATTTGTTCAGTTCTTGTACTAGGAAAAATATCCTGATCTTCAAGTCTCCGTAGAATCCTTTTCTCATTGATCTCTGTACTGATGTCATCCTCTATCTTCTACATACTTTTATCTTTTCTTCTTCTGCCCCTCCTTTCTCTCAGCTTCGTGCTGCTTTCATATGTTTGGATCTCCTCCTTTTTCTTCAGATCTTTTTTTAAAAACCTACTTCCTTTCTGTGAACTTTATTACCTGACTCTTTCATAATGGTATCCAGCTCTGCAGCCTTCCAGACTGTTTTCCAGTGAATTGCCTTCCTGTGAGTTAATAAAAGTTCCTAGACCTTGTCTTCCCAAATACGTTTGTGTTGCATGACATGCACTCACACTCTGCATGATTACTAACCTTATTCTGGTGTCCTTACTTGTTGCAGTGCCTTAGAGATAAGCTGTAAAATATTGCTTATATAGTTCCATGGAAGAGGGTCTAATCCTAAGTGTACACCCATCAAAAAGTATTTTTACCTCATCTTGAGAACTTATCCTGGAACTCTATGAAGAATATGTTACTGTATACATACGATGCTTTGTTTACAGAAAAAGTAGCCCGTGTGATCTACGTAAGTATTGTATTACAAGCATGTGGTTGAAAAATTACAGCGCTATCAGCGTAAAGAGCATTGACTGCAGCCATGGTGTTGTATATGAGGCATAGCAAGAATGGTACCCTTTTACAAAGGGTTGTGGCTTGTGTTTGTTATTTTAATGTTTGTGTACTGGGTATATAGACTATGTGTAAGCGATTATGTTGGGCTTAGAGAAACACTACAGAACATTTGTGTCAGCTATGAAGTTGCTAAATATCTGGTACTGAAGAAAAGGTCCATCAATTTTTTTAAGCCATTGACCAATACACAGTTTATAACTTACTGCAGCGCCAGAGTAGTAAAAACATTATGTGAGCTCCCCTGTATGGTGTCATTCTAATTTAAAACAAATATTTTAAAAAGTTATGACTTTACCTCTTCTTTCCACATTTCCAGTCACATAATGTTCCTTTTTCATCTGACTTTGCATTCCTTTTGATTTATATTCCCCTGAACTGTAGGCTGACATAAGGGGCCCTTTAGGTTGAATGAAAGGAGAATTATCAATTGCCAAAACTATGATTTATCAGGAAAAAAAGTAAAGGGTAAAAGAAAAATGAACTTACTCCACATACAAAAATCATATGAAAATTTTCTCTGTATTTTTCAGGAGTTCAGTATAAAAGGTGCATTTAGACCTGTCTGGTTTTACATTTTATTGTGAGCTGGATTCTGTCATATTCGTTGCTACTGCTTTCTCCAGCAATGGCTAATAGCAATTGCTTCAAAGGGATTACCTTGTAAAAAAAAAAAAAAAAGAATCAAGAGAGAGCTTGCTTTCAGGAAGAGTTTCTTCTGAGTACCTTATTGGTAAGAGTAGGCTGGCACTCTGAGGGAATGGAAGTACTGAAAAGGTGAATATATTTAGTCCATCTGAGTACCAGTGGCAGAATTTGCTCTGTATTTTACACTCTGGCACGGGCACCACTTTGTACAGCAGCCTGATCTTGGTCTCACTGAAGTCAGGGACTTGTTATCCTTTAGCATTTCACAGATAGCATGCATGGTCCTGTCTTCATTGCTGGGTTTGCTGGTTTGGGGTTGTTGTTTGGTTGGTTTTGTTTTGGTTTGGTTTGGTTTTTTTTTGAGAGGCGTGTTGTGGGGTTTTTCTGGTTTGGTTTTGGGTTTTTTTTTAAATTAGCATTGTCAGTGATTGATGAGGAATTATGCAATCTCTTCTCTTGGATATCTATGCCTGAATAAGATGACTGTAGCACATTTATAAGTACAGTTGTCATTTCAGCTGCAAGGCTTTTGGAGTAGCTACTTCTGAGTATTTGTGATTCCTGGTGCCTGGCAGAGGCAAAGCTACTTAATACAGGCTGCTGGTTAACTCTGCACTAAACAAGTCTTGAGGACCTTTCACATTGCTGCTGCTTTACTTTATCTCTAAGGCTGTGACAATCAGAATGAAGCTGAGCAGATGGTTATTATTTGTGGTGTCGAAGGTAACAGTATAAAAGCTTCAATGGCACCTCTCTTGCTCTTAACTTCTGCAATACTGTAGCTTTTAACACTAACTTTAGTTGTAATGCACACCACGTATGTTGCTCCCTAGCGTTATTGTTGACAGCAAGATGAGACTAGATTATTTTACAGGTTTCTCATGGGTGAAACAGTATAATCTGTCACGTAAATAGCTCCCTGGTAAGACACAAAACACAACGCTTCTGGTGCTTCATGAGATCTGATGACACCCTGCTCATAGGTGTGATAGATGGTGCCACAGTCAGCGGTAGCATCCTAAACAGTCTAGGATCTAGCATCTTTGGGACATCACTTTTCTTCCATCTTTTGAAATCAGCCTACACCTTCAGAGAAGTATCGAATGTTAAATAGCTTGGAGCCAGTGACTGAGAGATCTCAGCTGAGGATTCCTGATCTTGGCTTTTGGTTTTCCTACAGAATCACAGGTTTTAAGCCCAGAAGAAGTTGTTCTAATTAGCTAGTCTAATTGATCTGTCAAAGAGAAAAATTTAACCTGTAACTCCTGTACTGATGGCAATAACTTCTGCTCCAGGTAAAGCATACCTTTTAAAATAAGCACCAAATCTGAATGTAAAGACATCATTCCACAAACCTTGAAAACTTGCTATATGCTCAGATAGGTTATTACACTTGTTAGTTACCATTTCTTTTAAACATTGCTGTGTCCTGACACTCATTTGCTTTTATTTTGGTATTTGTCCAAAAGAGCTTGACTATTACTGTTATGGCACAGTAAAGGCCCATGATCACTTCCCCAGCATTTTTTGTGAAGATCAGTAAGGGGGACCATGGGGTGGGAGGTGTCATGGAACTTTATTGCACGACCTAATATTTGATTGCTTTGGGGTTTTTGTGATGACCTCAGTTTAAACACTGGAAAAATAACTGTTAGGTCCACAGTGTCTGTAGTCCAGGGCTACCAGCTAGTAAGCAATTAAGCTCCATGGCATTAGGGAGCGGAAGGGATACCTTAATCCATAAGAAACTGGTATAACACAGATCACAGGTACTATATTTATTTTGCAGCTGATGGAGGGGACAAGAGCAGCTATACGATTGGGTTGTGTGACAGATTGCCTCCTGACCACGTGGCTGTCTTGTGAATAGACTATCTGGAAAGGCTGTCTGGATATGCACGAAAAGCCGGTATGTCTGTGAATGTGTAAAACAGCATGTTGAGGCTCACACAAAGCCACGTACTACAGTAGGCTTGGTCCTGGGGGCAGCCACTGAATGACCCTGGTGCTAGAGCAGAGATGTGCTCAGGGAGGTCAAATTTTCCAGTGTCCTTTCCTCATGTATGCTCATTTTTGATCCCGAGAATATCTAATAATCTCTCCAGAAGAATTAATACTATCTCCTTTCTCTCAGTTTGGATTTCCCAAAAGAAACAGCCTCTTCTGGAATTTAAGTTCCAAGTAATTGTCCAAAATCATGTTCCAAGACAACCATACCAGGTTACACCAACGTAACCCAGGATTTCCATTCTGGTTCTTTCCTTTTCTTCTTTTCTTCAACATCTTTTAAACTGCTAATAAGTTTGTCTTTTAATTCATGGAGTGAATCTTAAAAGACTTGACTCAAATAAACATTCAAGAGGTAAGAATACCCAGACCTTTGGGGGTTGTATGCAAGAACAGGAGTTTTAAAGTTGGATTTTTTCCCTATTTCTGGCTAAAACAAAGGACCCTAAATGCATAAATGGGTAGAGGAAAAATGTTAAGATCTTGACAATATCAGTTTAGGCTCAGTGTAAACTACTTATAACTGAACCTTACCAACCGCATCTAATACACATCGCTCACTATAAAGCAGTAACAATCTGCCCCAGCTCATTTTTTGACAGAACACTGTATTGAGTATGGAGATCTCCTTCCAGCTCTGATAGTGACCTGCTGTTTTGACCTTAGATAGGTTTACTTTCCCTCACTTCTGAATCCTTGTCCTCATCAATGAAAATGAGTTGTGGCTGTCACCTTTTTTCTTGGATGTGTGGGGTGGGGATTTCTCTGATGAAAAGTGCTATAAGAGAATTAAATGGTATTTTTTTTAATGGGACAAAGAACAAAACGATTAACAACTAGTCTTAGAAAACAATAAGAATTTGCGGGTGTCAAGTAATGGTATCCTACACCAACCCATCTCGTATTATGCAGAATCTATCGCATACAAAGTTTATTCCATATGATAAAGCACGCAAGTTGTTTTACAGTGTGCAGTATGTGTCATACTGTACTATACACAGCATAAATATTGTGTTATAACAGCACCAGGCAAATAAAAGCAGCAGATCACATCACTGGTGCTCTCTAATAGCGAAGAGCTGTAGAAGTGACGAAGAGGCCATCGTCTGTTGGGTCAGTCCTTCAGCATAAATTGAAGCAACGTGACAGCCCCGCAGCTTTGTCATCCATTCACAGCCCCAGGCTGGTACGGTGGGGGAAGAGGGGAGTGTTTTGGCCCCACCTCCACCCTGACAGCAATCCCCCTGCAGAGGAGCAGCAAGGGGTGCTCCAGAAGCCGCTGCGCTGGCTGTCTCTCCCAAGGGGCTGCTCGCCAGGAGGTGTGCGCTCAGCTCAGAGCATACCAGCTCCACAGCAAATGAGGTTACACTGGCAGCATGGATAATATATCATCAATACGTGTGTGCTATGCTCGCCTGCGTGTTTCTTCTGTAGGCTCATACTGTATGAATCAGTTACTAATGAGGCTCATAATAAAGGGTACTATTAAGTGAACGCTGCATTTATAATGTTGGCAAGGTTTCAAGTCTACAGATGTTATTTATAGTATATGACTAAACAAATACGTATCCCCTTTGAGGCTGAGACTCTGGAGCAATTTACTGATTTCCTGTATAGGCTAGTTCATACAGAGATTCAAGTAAATAGTGCATTTGGATGTCTTGCTTGGAACTATGCTCTGAAACTGTAGTAGATAATCATATTAATGTTTAATTTTAAAATGGTTTGGAAACGTGCATGTGTTTTCAGAGGATTAGATATACTACCCCTATGCAGTTCTCATGGAGAAATGCATTTTTCTCCATTGCTTCTTTAAAGAAAAGTAAAATATTTAAAGAATATAGCCTGCAGTTACACAGCAGAGTTGAAATGAGTAGAAAAGTTAGAAACAATTCTGGAAAAAAATGGACTTAGCAAAAGCTAAAAACAAAACAAAACCCCATATCCTCTCCTTTTCATTTGGTTTTGAAGTTAATTCATTTCTCTTATTTATGAAGATTAATTGGCAGTGAGAGAGATTTTGTATATTTAAAGTGCTTTTGAGTAATGAATCATTTGATTTGTGATTTTGTTTCTTTTCCGCCTCTTATAATATTGCAGGTTTAGAGAGGCCTTCAAAACTGAAGAAAGCTACAAACTCACAAAAGTCTCTAGTCCACTCTGCTGGCTTTTATATGTGTCAGGAGAAATAAGAGAAATATTATTCAGCAAACTAAAAGTGTCTTAAATTAAGGTACTTCCATGTAGAGCATCTTTGTTTTAAGTCATCATGCTGATAATTGAACAACAATAATTTACTTCAAATTTCTCATATAATTAAAAAACAAAACAGCAATGATAGTGAATAGACAGACAAAAACATAGTTTGTGAAGCACCTCTGGTTTTACCTCTTATCTGTTTACTCTTCTCTTTTAAAGTCTCAAATTAGAACAGTTGAAAATGATACATACTGACATGTAAAAACAGCTGACTGTATGATGCCTAAATAATTTGCTATAAAAATATCACTTACCATTGCCAAGTATCTTCTTATTTAAGTCCACTATTATCATGCCTTCTTGGATGTGAAATATGCAGCAGAGTCAATTCCCAGTGTGCTAAATACTTGACAAAATAATAAACGCAGTGTAACTCCACTGTGTTTGGATATTTGACTGTAACTCCTAAGCATTCAAAGTGACTACTCAATACAACAACTTCTCCTCTGCAGAAAATGCCTTGCTATTTGCCAGCAAATCTTTAATGCTTTAGATTGGGTATTTCCAACTACCGCCCTACTTGCTAGGCAGATGTGTATAAAAGAGATGTTATTTCACTGAATCAACCACTGAGATCGTAACCCTTTTCCTGTACCACAAACAGAAATGTAAAACCTCAGACTTTCCTTTTGGACTTTTACTGACTTGTGTCTGTTGTAAGAAAGCAAAACACAACTAGTCCAAGGGCTAATATATGGAAAATGTGTTAAAATGTTTTAGATCATCTCATTGCTTCTCATTCCTGCAATTCATTGGTTAACTGGCTCGTTCTGTGTTTATGTAGTTGCATGGTACAAATACAACACCTAAACTTCGTGCCCAAAGTTGAAATGATTCATTTATTACTTTTTACTCCCTCCCCCCCCAAAAAAAAAAAAAAAAAAGGGAAGAAAGAAAACACACAGTGCTCATTTAACCCAAGTGAGTGAAAACGCTTTTCATAAGGTCTGCAAGGGCTTTGGGAGGTTTTTCTTTGGTGAATAAAGTCTGTGTAGTGGAGGGAAGAGTTTTGTCTGAGGATGGCAGAAATCAAGCTAAAGCAAACAGACACAAATTAGGATCCTTTTGCTGTGTGAAAATAAGATAATAGTAAAGGAGGTGCAAACATTATCATACCAGATCGCTTGAGAGGGATTCATTGTTTTGGGGAAGTGAGTGGAGGCAGGAGGAGGTAGGAGGTATTTTTGTGAGGGTGTGTAAGACTCTGCTAGTGTTTTCCTCTCTGAAATTACATCATTGGTCAACGTTTGTTTATGTCTTTTTGTGAGGTAATTACCCTAAAGAGATAATATGTAGGCTTTCCATCTTCTGGGTACTTATAAATATTAGTTAATTAAATGTTATAGCCACAGTGGAGAAAGCACAAGAGAAATCATGAGTGAGTGCCATACTAAGAAGTGGAAAACAGGACTGAGTAAAGACATCTCCTCTGCTCCCTTTTCTATGCTGGAGAGAACAGGGCTACGTGATAAGTCACTATTCCATAGGATGTACCACCCTGATTTCTGAAACTGGCTGTGGGATCAGTCACTGTCAGAAAGAGGGGGTTACAATGGGCAACTCGTCCTCCTGCCTGCGTCCCAGCCACAATGTAAGTACCTCTAGCACAACTCTGATGGGACAGTGTTATTCTGTCTTCGTTCATCATCGTCTCCAGATGGGTATTAGACTTAATCAAATTCTAGCCCTAACAGCTTGTTTCAGGACCACAGCTGGAATCAGCATGTCTAGACTAGCACTGATTTATTCCTGGCTCCCAGACCTATGTGCATGCTACTATTCCATATGCTTCCTGTTAGAGAGGTAATAATGCCATTTCACAGCATAACTTTAATTTTTCTTTTTTCCTACCCTTTTTATTGTAATTAGAATTTATTTTGCTTATGTGGGAAAGTGTCCTGGCCCTGCTCTGCACAAGACTACTGCCAGTTCTGCTGGAACAGAGCAAACTTCCACACAAACAAAATAAAGTTCACAAAGGAAACAGTTAAATTTTCTGACTGCCTTCACTGTCACAGAAAATGCTAAACACATTTGTAAGTTATATAAAACTGCATCAGTTCATATTTTCCCCTCCTGGTTTCACAGCCCAGAACAGCAAAAGGACCTGGTGACATCTCTAGGCTCTCAAGAGTTTAGTAATAAAAATAAAAATCCTCAACAGAAAACAACACTCCACACCCTCCCACTGCTGGGCAAAAGAGTTTCCCGCTTTCCTCACTTATCCTCAGACTAAACAATGTTAAATTTACAAAACTGACACCTGTTTATAGCAAGTACTCTACCCTAGGAGCCACAGAGGTTGCTGTATATCATTGTCCATAATCCACAGGACAGCTTTCAACCTAGCATGTCAAGTAATTAGGAGAGAAACCTTCTGCCTTAATTAATATCTAAGCAACATATGCATTGAGGCATGCTATAGCCCTAAGCTGGGGGGTGTGCATGCGTGGGGGGTGTTCCTCTGCTGTAAATTAACCTCTGATTTTAGTTTTTCTCGTTTACCGTGAATAGTAATTGATAAAGTCAACAGCATCATGCGCTTCTATCGGTGGTCTGCGGAACACGGGGAAGTGGCCTGCTGTGCAGGTACTGCAGGGGAGGCAAATTAATGGCTGTCCAACAGTGCTGATAATCCTGACGGCAGACGCTGAAGGAACTAAGCTGGTGAGCTGCGCCTGCCTTGAGGGGAAAGTGGGCTAAAAAGCCCTGTGGGGAGCAGTGGGTTAACTGGTGTGAGACTGTGGAGGGTAGTTCAGATACCTAAGTGCAGGGCACGAGGGGAAGGAAGGGATCAAAGGAGGAAAGGTCTCAAGTTAGGGTGCTAGGCTGGATTTGCTGAAGTGGGTAAAGATTGAATAGAAGGTGCTGGGTATAGGCATCAGCTATATCAGCTGGTATATATATATTTTTATCT
Organism: Aptenodytes forsteri; assembly: GCF_000699145.1. Classification (NCBI taxonomy): domain Eukaryota; kingdom Metazoa; phylum Chordata; class Aves; order Sphenisciformes; family Spheniscidae; genus Aptenodytes; species Aptenodytes forsteri. The sequence continues at coordinate 5,063,093 of NW_008795035.1, forward strand.
CTCTCTCTCTCTCTCTCTTAGCTATCTAAGCCGGATAAGATGTGGTGCTGGATTGGGCCCTGCAGACTGGGCTCAGGGGAGAGCAGAGAAGGGGTTTGGTGGGGAACTGACCCTTTCCCTTTTTCTCTGGAGCAGCAGGGAAATGACACGCAGGCCTTGTGCTCGCAAGAAGCTCATCCACAGCCTGTATGCCACTTTTCATCCATTCATCTCGGTAGATACGACAAAGGTCTGTGGCTCCTGCTATCCTTGTTTACAAAGTGATGAACTGAGGACCAGAAAAGTTGTTTGAACGAAAAAAACTTAATTTGAAGGATGTCACGATTCTGACACCCTCTAAAAATCTTTCAGTTTATAGATGTTTATCCATGCCCCTAAATCCCTTTTAATTCCCTTTTCCAGGGATTCCTATTTCTTTTCAGACAATGAAAGCAAAATAAGCTAATCTTAAAACGTAGAATACTTTATTGATGTATTTGATGGTATTGTTATTATTTCCAGTATTATTCTCTAATCCATCTTTAATATAGCCTGACATCTTGTTTGCTTTTTTGACCACTACTGTGCACTGAGTAGAAGTTTCCATTAAGCTGTCCACAGTAACGCCTAGATCTTTTTCTTGAGTGATTTTGCAAACCATCAGTGTATATGAATAGTTCAAATTGTTCCTTTCAATACACATTACCTCACACTTACCTACACTAAATTTCAGCTGCCATCTTGTCTGGTCCCTTCCTTTAGGGTTGGTTTGTGGTTTTGTTTTTTTTTTTTAAAGTTGTGGCTTTTTTAAACAATCACATAAAATTTCCCAATTATGCTATCTCTGCTATTGCATGCTTGCTTTCCAGATGGGTAGTAAATATATTAAATTAACCCCAGTTTTGGTGTAGGTCTTGGGATCTCCCCTTGTTAATATCCTTCCCAGCTGAAAATTACCATTAACTTGTATTTTTTATTTGGCCTACACTACTTTCTGAGTCATAATATTTTTCTTAGTCCTCAGCTATTCTTTATCCTTAAACACTTTATGCCATTTAAAATATACAGCTAGTTTATACTTAAACTATATTTTTATCCATTATTCTAATGTCTTTATTAAAGAATTTCATGGCAATTGGCTGTTAAAACTCTGTATGGACAAATACAGCCAGAGTAGCTACAGGCAAAGCTAGCATTTACCTAGAGCAGCAGAATGACAGGAGAGAGAAAATCGTCGTCTCAGTGTGCAAGAGTCCCTTCCAGTCTCCCAAGAGCAGTGTGGAGTAATTCACTAACGGCTGAATTCAGTAAAGCAGCTCTCAGGTGTTCTCAGCCTAACTACTGAGCCCAAGCATGTTCTTCTGTGCATCCAGTCTCACTTCTCCATCTTCCCCTCCTGCTTCCTTGACTCTGGGGGAACAGCTTGTGCTGGTCTCAGACCGCTCGAGCAAAGACAAATGCGAACAGGAGGGGGGTTGGAGGATGCAACTCTTTTCTCCAGCTAGCTCCAGGCCACCCACCCTCACTGTGGCCTTGGATGCAGCCTTGAAAATGGACGCGTGTGCCAAAAAGCATCAAGGAGGAACAGCAGCCTTACTACTGAATAAAGCATTAAACGAGACACTCTGGCATCCGCTCTTTTTAGCACAGATGTTTACAAGGTGGGAAGAGTTCAGAAAACAATTATAAGAAGTCTGAGGAGCATTTTTTGCAGTAAGAGACTAAAGAATTTGTTTTATTTTCTTCCAGCAGATTGTTGCAATGTGATTTCTTTGCTGTCTGTGTACGTACCTTCATGAGACAGAATTCAGAGGACTGGAATGCGAAGGTAGATGCATTTGAATCAGAAATATGGCTCAATGAAAGTTCATAACTAAGGTAATTAGAACTTCCTGGAATGTTTATTCTGCTGTATGCAATTTACCACAGCAGCGATGTACTGTTTTGGGCATAGTGGCTAATCTCAACAGTTAATACTCTCATAACCAATTTTGGGAGCTACGTTTCTGTTTAGTTCTTTTTTTCAAAAGCCTGCCCAGCCATTCATGTTTTGCATTAATGTTCTTCTGGATTGGAAGAATGTAATGTAGTAATTGGCAAAATCGGCTAAAATAGATTCACCTCACTAATGGTTTGTTTTCTTTACCTAAGTGAAGCTATTAATTATAACTTATTAGGTGTTGCCCTGACTGTACTCAACATACAAACGTTACACAGATTAATGAATTTTGAGATGTAAACCCAATACACATTTTATTTCATAACCAGTGGCTTTATCGTACCAGGATCTTTTTGCAGTAACAGGAACTATATGAGGCAAACTGTTTTTAACTGTGGCAAAGATTTTTTTTTTTGATCTCTTAAACACTCTTCCAAGTGAACTTTTTTAACTTTCATCAATAAGGGAGAAAAGTATCAACACAAAACTTCATAGACTGTTATCGAAGAGTATAACTACGGCTATATTTGACTACTAAATGGTAAAGATCATTGTTTATTTCTGTGGGGAAAATAACCTATGTTCACCTGCAGAAGCTTAATATCATATTGGATTCTCCCCAGGGACAGATAGCTCTGCAAGTTTAAATATATTTTGAACAGCTTTAGTTTGTGTTTTTTCTCTGGAATTTTGTTCTCATGGATGTGTTTTCCAAACTCTTTAAGGACTCCTTTCATTGCCTATCAATTCAGTTTCAACTTCATTGTCCCACCCTCAGGAAGCCTGTCTTAGCCAACGATGCTCTTACGTTGCATGCACAAGAACTCTAGGTGATGAATACTCTCTTCATGACAGTTACACGGGAGGATTGTGCTCACTTAATTACACTGTTCATTTGGAAAAATTGCTGCCCTACCCCAGCACGTTAATAAGTTCTCTTTCATAGAATAGCTTCAAATATGCTTGAAAAATCATTATTGTGCATTTATACCAATTCTGACATCTTTCTCTACAATATGAGCCTTGCGTTATTGCAGAAAACCTAAAATTGCTATAGGTTACATGGGCTGACCAAAAGACCTTCACCACTTGTTGGCTTATATGTAACGCTTAACTTCTAAACCCAAACAGCTAACGGTTGTGTCGTGTAACTGGCCAAATATGTGGTATAAATCGACTTTGCCTCAATTCTTTCTGTGATGAATGAATGTTCTGTTCTCAGAAATAATTGCTTAGATGAAAAGGCTGCACACATCAACCGTATAGTGCAAATGGTTATTCCCCAAATCCTTATTAAGCTAATGTCATAGGAAGCAGGAATTTGTGTTGGTGTTTCTGAATGCTGTATAAAGCCTAGTGTTCAGTAGAAACCATTCACTAGTGGCAAAGTGTGATACTGTTTAAAATCAGTTAGCACTTAAGGACAAAATTCCGTAACCGCCTAACGTGGCACAATCAGTTGATATATAGTTAGATATTAATTAGTATGGGACAGAGGAAAATGTTGAATTACAAGTACTTCTGGAAGCATCAAAATTTTCCATGAGCAGTGAGAACACTAAGCTATGTTGTATCAAAGGTCATACGTTGTAATGATTGAGGTAGCTACACGGATCCGTTTTAAACAAATTGTCATTTGTGTCTGAAAAAAGAATGTGGGGAAAAGAGACTAGATCCAGAGAATTTTTGTCTGGATAAATAATTTAATCAAAATAATATAATAATTTAATTTATTCAATAAATTTAATAATTTATTCAAATAATATAATAATTTAATCATAAGTGATAATTTAATTATCATAATAATTTATGATAATTTAATCAAAAGTGATACCCTTATTACTTCAACCTGTGAAATTTGGTGCCATTTGAGACCAAATATATGCAGACAAATTTTATGGTAAATTTTAGAATGTCAGGACACCTAAGAACAACGATAACATTTTCTTTGTAATATTTCTGTGTTGTTCTTATGGGCACCTAATAAACATCCACAAAATACTTCTTACTGTCTTCCTTTAGGAAAGAGTTATGCCCATTTAATGGGGAGGGATGCTGATGCACGGATATGGTAAATGAGGGATGAAAGGGCACATGGTGCATGTATGACAAAATGCAGAATTATCATTACCATTATCGGTATTAGCTAGGGAAGCGGAAGGAGTTTTGTCTTTGTTTGAAACAGTGAACGGAGATACAAAGGTCAAACATAGGGGATTTTTGGCCCGGGTAGTCTCTTCACTCTTTACCTCTATCTACTATGATCACTGATCTGTGGTGCCATAAAAACAAAAGACAGTGTTAGTTATTGCCCCTTACCTGAGCTGCATTGATTTACCATGTACATAAGAAATTAGTCCACTCCCCATTTTTGTAATTATGATCTATTATACATTTTACCTCACCATAGGGATAAGCATGAATTTGTAATGCCATGCAGCTATGTGGCCACCTAATCACTGGGTGACTGCCTCTTCCTCGGATGCTTGTCTCGGTGCTTACCATAGCTGACCACTTTCTTCAAGAACTTGCTAGGCCAGAGTTAACGGCACTAAGTCTGTAAGGTTTGCAGTTTCATGCTCAGACCTTCTCCTTTATCCTGGCTGGCTTCCCCTCTCTAGGCAATAAGGCAGGAGGCACTCTTTAGTTACCCTTCAAGCTGCCCATTCTGTTAAAGAGTTTGAATGCTGATGGATTCAACTATGTTTGCTTGCGACTCCCAAAAAACATTTTACCAATACCACAGCAACCTGCTCAAATTATTAACATTTGTTTGATTTAAGGTCTAAAAATGTTTTATTGGTCATAAATATTTCTGTACAGTACGGTGACTTCTGCCAGAATTCCTGGTTTGATCCAAAGCTGGTGTTTCAGTAAGAAAGTTTTGAAGAGCAAATTTCAACTGCCTTTTTGGCAGCAAATTCAGAAAACAGAGTAAAATAAATTAGGACCTTATCACAGAACGTATGCCACCAAGGTTAAAAGTTGCTTTTGTTGTAATTATGAATTATAGACCACACAGTAAAGTGATCTAGGTCCTCTACTCAACATGTTCTAGAAAGAATTATCACACTGACTGGATTAGGAGGAACAAAGAGCTCGTAAGTTGGCCTGTCTCCAGGCAACTTTTTAGTTTCTCTGTGAGACTATGAGTAGAACCGGAGGTCAGCTGGATTTGAGGACACAATTGTGCAGCAAGCAGAAAGGGGAACGATGATGAATAAGAAAAAAGGGGGCATGGTGAAGCAGTAAGTGTAGCTAGAGTGTTATTCTGGATTACCAATTGATGCCTTGGAGCCATTTATAATCAGACCTAAATATGTCCCTGACCACTTAAGATTACATTGAAAGAACTAAGTAGTTCAGGTAGTTTCAAAAGAAACCAATAAATATTTTTAGATGAGGAAAGATTGTTCTCCTGCATACACTGAACTACATGTTATTTCTGCATCAGCATTAAAGTACCTAGTGTGTGTATGTGTAGTGCCAATTAATTTTTATTTCTATATACATTCATATATATGTATATTTATATGGCAAAATCTGCCTCTTTTCACGGTCAGTTAAATTCACTGGTTATTTGTGAGACTATAATACGTCTTGGGTGTTCTGGCTAAACTAATGCTGCCAAAATTGTCAGCAAAAAGACCGGAAAAGCTGATGAACCTTAAACTTTTCCCCAAACAACTGCTCAGTTGTTTCTTCAGGATGTAGAAGAGGCAGAAAGCCCAAGCAAGAGGAGTGGTAGGAAACCAGGGAGGAAGGACAGAAATTGCTGTCTGATGTGGATTTCATAAACTGCTGTGTTTCATCTTTTAGAGACCCTATAACAATAATCCATGCTAATTAGCATTTTAGGAGTTTAAAGAGGTTTTGCCTATAAAGGAAATATAACTCATACTTTAATTCAGTGCTTTGCTTGTTCACTAGTTTTTTGCTTTCATTTTGCTTAGGGATTTAATGTTTTTGTAAATATTACAGGTAACATTTTCAGAAACAGCTAAATGCCATTTTTGAAAGTGATTTTCTTAGACTAAGATCTCCAAAGGTACGTACAACCTAATTCCTAACAGTTTTAACGTGAACAAGCTGCAGAAACAGCTCTTCAATTTCTCAGGACCGGTGTCACTTTTGCAAATGGGACTTATGCTAACAGTTGGTTAGGTATTTTTAACTAGTATGCCATATAATTAAATAACTAAATATATATATAAAAATAAATATTGCCATGTATAATTCTTATTCCCCTCTGTGGGTTTGTCAGACCCACAGGGACAGCACTGTGGTTTGCGGGCTCTTCTCCTAGCAACTCCTATTAACGTCAGAATTACTTGGGCAGCTGCATCTTCATACCCCACACTAAGGGTTTACTATTTGGAGCTGGTTTATGTGTAGATTTCATATGCCTGTATCTCTGGTTATTTGCACCAGGTCTACTTCAATTTCTTGTCATCTTACAACCACTTTTAATAATAGCTTTATGCTATTACTTACTGAATTTCTGTGCTGTAGTTGTTCGTATTTGAAGAAAAAGATTAAGATATGGTCCCTGCCCCAAGGAGCCTATAATTAAAACAAGACCAGCATTATAGAAACATATATACTAGCTGGCCTATAACTGGATGGTCTGTTTAGTTTTGTTTTGACGTACTGTATGAAGCAGCATTTAACAGATGTTGGGAAATTAGCTCTGAGCTTCTCGTATAAACATACAGCAGAGGTGCATGTGTATGAATTAATTTCATCATCGAATGTGGGTGTTAACGTCATCAGGCATTTTTTAATGTTTGTGCCTATTCTACTGCGCTTTGAGCCCTCCTTGCCAAAAAATATAGAAACTTCTTGAGAGAAAGCTAAGTGACTCTGGTGTAGCAATGCTTTCTAGTGCAGTACTGATGATTCTGTTCTCTCGCATGAAAGACATTGCTTTGCACAAGCCCACCAGTGAAAAAAATGAAGAAAAGTGTCAATTGTTGACACTTACATACGCAGTGTTGACAAAAAAAACCCAAAACCAAACAAACCAAAATGGGCGGGTCTCCCTTGGTCTTTATGGCAAGTTGTCCCTCTCTTTATAAGTAATGCTAACCTATCAAGCAAATCATGCAGTTGACGCTATTATGGCTGCTCATGTCCCTGCTGAAATAGCACACATCCAGCAAGGTGACAGGTCTTTCCACTCCTCCTCTTACCCAAGGGAATGCAGCACTGAGGATTAGATTCCCTTTTACGGCCTCCAGGATGAAGTCAAACCAGCATGAAGAGGGGAGCTAGCAAACTGTGACTTGCCCCTCTCTGTACTGTATACAGGCAGGGAAAAATGGCAGGTCAGGCACAGAATGGAGGCACGACCTGGAACAAAGCCTAAAACAGAACAGAATTAGAAGAGAGGTGTAGCTGACAAAATGACCTAGAGATTTCCTAATTTTCACTAGTATTCAACGTATTTTGCATTTCACATCTGTATTTTTATGTTGTGGCCCCCCTAGTTTAGTTTTCATGCATTAAAAAGTCTTAAGTGTTTCTAAAGCAACAACTATGTTTTTAAAAGAACATTCCCCCCCCCCGAAATTACAACAGACCAGCAATATTAATTTAGGGTGAGTGGGCACAGATGTTATCAAAATCACCCTCTTACCTGCCAACTCCACCAGATTTTCCAGTGCTTGGATATTTTCTTCCACTGCTGTGTGGAATTTCTTATTGTAATGTTCTCTGTGCTTTTTTTTTTGCTTTTTTTTTTCCCCCTCAGATGTTTTATCCAGTTACTAAACCTGCATATGGCCTCCTCCTCTGATCAGCTGCCTGAGCTAAAACAATACTTCATGACAACCACTGAAAAGAAAAGCAGCCTCTGAAGATACTGGTGTGATTAGGGTGAGGGGCCAGGGACTTGTGCTGAGGGCTAGAGGAACACTTTATAACCACGACAAATCAGTAAGTTTGGGCTAGATGACATGGCACAAGAGAAGTGATGTGATGTGAAATATGAGTTGGGGAAGCAAAAGAAAGGGAAAGTGAAAAGGCAGATTTAAAACTGGATTTTCATTTTCCAGTGTTACCAGTGTGTGAGCTTACTAGAAGGATGACGCTTTTCTTTGCTGACTTTTTGAATTCTCTGTACCTCTTCTTTACTTCAATATCGTGCTGCTAACACACATCTGCACAGCAAAACATGCACAGATGTGAGTTCTCTCTGTGCCTCAGGCCTATGAAAAGCTACACTAGCACAGCACTGAATCTGAACTAATGCACCCTGTCCCTCAGCAAGGACTAATAGCTCAGGATCAGCTTCATGCTAACAGCTTTTGAGCTGCCTGGAATGGAGGCAGAGTGAGTTTTATCTTCCCATAATGTACGTTGTAGAGCTATCCATATTGGGTCTAATTTGGAAGAAGCATTAAAAGCTTTCTTAACACGTGATTTTGCTTTTCATTGGTATATGTGTCAAAGTGCTTTGCAAACGAGGCAAGCATCGCTGCCCATATTTCATGACACGCAGTACTAGGACAAGCGAAATACAGCGCCTGCCATTGGCTACACAATGCTCAGGTCTGGAGCATGGTTCGGATCTCCATTACCCCACCCACTAGACCGTATGGTGTCTCTAACTGGCAGCTGCAGGATTGTTCAGATTCTGTGCTAATATTCAGTCCCATAATTCTTTATTGTTAAATCCTGTGTTTATCAATAAATGTCCACAGTGGCCAAACTAGAAAGACTGCAGTGCATTCTACGCAGCCTAAGTTTTTCTAGTTTAATACCTACAAAATCAAAGCAGAATTATGTCAATCTATTGTGAAAATGTGCAGAATTGTAATATCTATAAATTGGACTAAGTAATAACGGTGCCCCTATAAAAACATGCACTGGTTGTCACACATCAGGTTTCATATCTCTACATAGAAAGTGAAAGAAAAAGCTCCTAAAGATAATTTCCTCTAAGTATGTTTTGGTTACAAATCAATTAATATTGCAATTAGCTTTAAGAAGTTGATTGTATGCAATACACAGTGTTCTATGTTCTTCTATCTACCTTTGTTGCTTAGCTTTATTTTCCAAAAACATGATAAAACATTAACGACATCTCCTAGCCCAGAATTCAAGCCTGATTTAACTTGGTTAGCTTTTGTGGCATTGTATCAGGGACTCATTTGGATTTAAACGTTTCAGGTTGTTTTACATACGTAGCAATAATTGTGCTGTTTAGAAAAATGTGGTGCCATCGTGTGGACAATATTAAGAAGTGTAAAAAACAGTTTTTAAAAGAAAAACTAGGTAACAGATAAATATCTGTATTCGATATCACAAATCAGCTGAATTATAAATATGTATTATATTATATAAGAAGCTATGCATAAGTCTGTGGTTTTAAAACTGTATTAGGTAAGAAGAAAAGCTGATAATGGAATCAGGAATTGTTGATTCAGTCCTGTTTATTTTCCAGCAGCTCAGGAAGTCCTTTCCCATGAGCACAGACCGATCAAAACACACACAAGAGTCTCCAAGCCACTTTTAATCAGCACCTAATTCCAACATTACCTGCTTCTGTACTCATTTCTGTATCTGTTTATCTCTTTGGGTTTCCTCTAGGACTTTACAAAACTTGTTTTCGTACAGGCTGCGTTGCTTCTCTCCCACACAAACGCACACACGCTCACACAAACACTCCTATCCATAACGCTAGCCGGCCAAGGCACTCTGCCCACACAGTTCTCATTCCTGCATGAGTTCACACAAAGCTTTGTTTCAGCAATGGTTTTGGTTTAAGGCCTCTTCTTGCTTCTTACATTTAACCAAGAGGAAAGAGACTTTGCCAGATTCGAAATAGCTATCACCAATAAATGTCCACAGTGGTCAACGTAGAAACGCTGCAGTGCACTCGCGCAGCCTAAGTTTTTCTAGTTTAATACCTACAAAATCAAAGCAGAATTACATCAATCTATTGTGAAAATGTGCAGAATTTTAATCTCTGTAAGTTGGAGTAACAACAGTGCCTCTATAAAAACATGCATCATTTGCCACATGCCAGGTTTCCTATCTTTACATAGAAAGTGAAACAAAAAGTGGAAGAAAAAGTTCCTGAAGATAAGTTCCTCTATAATACCCCATCTACAACACATCTGTGAATGTTTGCACGAGGAGTGCGATTCAAAAACTGTCTTCTGTGATACACTCCCCCAAAGCAAACCTGCATGTCACAGAACCGTAATGTCTCCTGCGCTGAGACCCTGTATGCCGAGTGCTAGTTAGCCTAGTCTGCAGTCTGCTGATTTAATTTATATTGAACAAAGGCAAGAACTTTTAAAGCCTTGCCAGTGGGTTTGAAACAGACAGTCTATCTGGGATAGAGCTTGAAGACACAACGTGTTTGGATTGGTCCCTTCTTCTGTGAAAGTTTAGTGGGTTTGTTTTGGTAAAACTTAAAAAGTTTTATTTGACCTTTGAATATTGAAGATCTTTGGAATCCTTTTTGAGAATGGAGATTTATGTAGTATTTTACTCAGAAATTCACTTACTTTGTGCAGAAAGAGCCCGCTCTTGTGGTACAGTAAGAAATGGAATATGTATACATGTAGCTTTACTAAATGGATATAATGGAACGGCATACATTAAGAAGATTCTCTGCGGTGCTGTTTCAGCTTCCATATAAAGACAGGTAACTCTATGAAGTAATGACATCTGTTTTCCATGTCTTTGCATCTCATGCTTGGTTGATTTTGTTGTATAAGAAAATGTGAGTTCCAGCTGAAATTTTTACCATTCTTGGGCCATTTTTTTCATGCGGATTCTCTGGTGTCTAATCAGGTATGAACATAGACTACAATCTTTTTCTTATTGGATAAACTTACAGTGGCTCTTATTCTTTTCCTACTTTGGCATTTATTTTCATGAAACTTGTGGGGGCTTAATTTTCTTTGACCATTTTACCTTGCTGTCAAACTTGGTAGAAATGATTATGGATTGAAAAATTCTGAGGGTGGGAGGCAAACGGAACATGGTGACGCATGGATAAGGCTGTCGGAAGTCTCTAGTCTGTATCACTGTGCTCAAGTTCTTGATTACTTGGCATTTAAATGTTTAGAATACATGGACAAAGGTTTTTTAATTAATTCCCATAAATCTGAGGCCAATCTCGAGATAAAGAGACCTCACGTGATTTTTTTTAATAATTGGCAACATTGTGCTAGACAGAGCGTGGAACAAGCTTAATAACCAAGTTTCTTTCAGATGAACTTTAAATGTCAAAGTATCCCATGACAGCTTTCATGAGTTTGGTTTTCAGAGTTTTGGAAACTGTACGCTCATCCTTTTAAAGTGTGACACTGGTTTGGTTTTGGAAGAATTGGTTAAATAAACTCTGAAGGCCAGTAACGTTGTGAAAATATATGAGATTTCCTGGATTCTGACATCTTTTGCCATCAGTGAACATGAAAATGGGAAAATGAACCCTTCCTGATTCATGAATTTTTGATGTTGTGCATGGTTCATCAAATTTTATTGGTTTTTGCCCACTGTATAACCTTGATGAGTTAATGAGATTATGCAATATTACTAATGGTAGACTTTCATTTCCATTTTTAAAACAAACATCTCTAAAATCTGAACAGAAAAACCAAGAATTAGAATCTCATCAACCTCTGTCGGCTGTAGTCTGGGATTTTTGTATTCTATGTCTCTTCATGAAACCCGTTCTTTCTGGTCCCGCCTGGGCGAGGGTTGGGTCTATCAATCATTGTACCGTCCTCATCGCTGGGATTTCCTGTAACTATTACCCAGTAATTCTTATCTTCTTCAGCTTTATGGGAGTCCAGGTAAGTGTGACAAATTACTTCATATTCTTTTCCAAAATAAGACCTGCAAAGTCAAATAAAAGGGGACGGGCAGGGGGAATTAATATCTACACAACTTCAGCAAATCTGCATTATCTGTAAATTGTTCAAGGTTTTCTCATGTTTCTCTTGGCTTATTCAGAAATCTCACCATGCACTTTCAAATATCAGACCCTTACAAGAAACACAATAGCCCACTTTGTGTCCTATGAATAATTCAGGAATTTGAAATCAAAGGGAAATGCCACCTTTCTAGCTTCAGAGCTAAAGCAGCCCCATCAGTATAAGGCACCGACACACTGACTCAGTATGTACAAGCTGGTTAGGTTCTCATCACCATTCACATTACCACTCCTCTCTGACTGAGGAAGACTCTGGCTACTTAATCACTGTTTCAGCCTCAAACTTTCAGACCTTGTTTCGTCCTCAGAAACCCGATACAAATCCTCAGTCACATCTTGCTCTGAATTCAATGGGAAACAATTGGTATACTACTTAACAATGCTTAATCGATATTAATTTAATATATGCATATTAACTTGGATTGTTGGATTAACTTCAATTGGTTGAGAGATTGATTCATATGGACATAAGCAACATACAGTTTTATGCAGTGTGTTTTTATTTAGTTGTATTACTCCTTACGCTTCTTAGCATACCATTTTTTTCTTCAAAAAAACCCCAAGCAACTGTAATTGCTCAAGATATTCAAAGGGAGAACCACCAAGAAACTAGAGAAGGCTAGAAGCATGATATGATAGGACCTAAAAAGAAAAAAAAACAAGTAAGACTGAGCTCATTGTCTGCAGCATCCCAGTGGCACACATTACAGCCCAGAAATAAAATAAGGGAAAGGAGAATGTGCATTCTGTGTTCTTTTCCATTGCCTCAGTGCGTTCCTAAAGCAACTATCTTGCTTCTTACAGTAATTCTTGATGTCGGCACATCATTATGCACATCCCTGCCAGTTATAAATTAATCTTACCTTGTCCAAAAGTTCCTTGGAACGGCTAAGCTCCGGTTAGTATGGCAATGAGTAATAATAATTTTAGAGTTTGCCTGGAAAAAAAACAAGGGAAGACACTTGACAGAGATTTTTACACTAATTTTAACTATTCTTATTCAAATTAAATGCTTTTATTTACTGCTTAGTGTAAGCCTGCATTGCTCTGTATCACTCTGAGACTGCTGTACATTATTGATAGTGAGATATTTTACACCTTATCAGTTCTCAACACAACTGTCTTAATAGCTCAGACCAGCCAAACGCTTAGCCATCAGGTCAGACACATTCTCCTGTCCAATACATTCTATTCCACTCCCTTGTGTTGGGCACTTCAAAAATAAAATAAAATAAAACAAAATATAATGAAATATAATAAAAATAATAAAATATAATAAAATAAAGCCAAGCAAGTAGTAGAGAGTCATTCCAGTGGCCTGTGCCATCAGGGTGGTTCCGCTTATAACTGATATTTGCCATATGAGAGATCCAGATGGTTTGGAGAGACAGCCTAGAAATGGACCTTTGTATTTTACCAATTTGCAATTTTTTATGTATAACAGAATTAATTTTTAGTCACCCCCATTTACCAATACTGTGAATAAAGAATGTTGTCTTTAACAATTACATAATTTTGACTGTGTTTATTAGTGAGCTGATTCATGTAAACGAGTCACAGTTCAAGGCTGTAGAGGAACAGTTGTATTTGTGATATTTTGCTATACACCCAGCACTTCAGGAAGCCTAGAAGTTATGTGGAACAGGAAAATACTGCACCTGCTTAATGTATTTACAAAACCACATTTGGAAAAGCATCCACTTATTCAGGTGCCTTGGAGGTTTTTTTTTAATGCTTTTTAAATTTAATGTACGGGAGTTCTCAATTAATCACAGCTCCTAATATTGGAAATGGAATTTAGTGCTCAGAAGTCCTGAAAAGCAGATTTCAAGTCCTGCACCCTCACAACACGATAATGTCGACCTTTAAAAAATTCTGATGAGAAAAACTGAGCAAGTCAACCTCAAAATGAACACCAGAACCTAATAGTTACGTATGCAGATTCCCTGGTTAAAGAGATTGTTCCTTCCCTCTCCCCCTTCCTAAAATTACAGGTCAGAACTTACATAAGGAAAATATGTGAGTAAAATGGACACAACTTTTTTCTAAGTACTCCATCTACTGTTTCAATTAAATCATCATAACATTTTCTACAGTTTTAATTTCTTACAGGAACTGGAAATCCTTCATATTCAAGACGCAGCTGTGGGTCCAAGAAGGTAGCTTGCCAGCAAGTCAAATAGGAAAGCTCATCTGTCAAAAATATTTGGTGAAGGTAAGATTTTTTAGCAAATCTTATAAATGATTTATGGTCACTTGCTAGATATAACTGTAAATAAAAATATATGTTAAGGGCAGTATAAATATAAAAGAAACAAGATACATAATTTTAAAAAACATTTTTCAACACAAAAAATTTTCTCTCAGCTCCTGAAAAATCAGTCTGCCAAGCTAAAGCTACACATACAAAACCCATAACACAAGAAATGAAATCTTCCCATTTTGGATTTATTTAAAGAAAAAGTAAAAAAAAAAAAAATCTCCCTCTAATGAATTCTTTCATGATTCACAAGCTAATTTTCATTTCCTTTTTTCTTTTTTTTTTTAAAATCTCCTTTATCCAGTCATTCTGGCTGACAGCCCCCTTGGCCTGCACACCTGATCTCAGGCAAGTTGCACAAACTTTCTAAATAGGTATTGCTTATCTTGATCTACGTATGATTCTGAATCTGCTCTGTAAAGCTAAGATGTTGAACCACTGTACAGCTTTATATATATATATATAGTAATTAAATGCACACTATCAGTATATGCTTTCATTGCAACTTTACTGCCTTACCATTTGGTCAGAAAACCCTCCTGTTGTCCCAAGACCAAAGTTTTGCCCAAATCTAATCGGTTCACCCACTGCACCTCCATCAACCCTGTTAAAATCGTAAAAAGGAAGAAAGAGACATTCAAATAATCAGCTTTACTATTCTTTTTAGTTTTGTTTTGTTCTATAGTTAGGTCTTGTGGCAACGCTTTGTATTAAGTTTACCTTTAAAAATAGGTAAAATATCTTAACTGAAAAGACATTTCATACTTGACTTACTGGTTAAAATATTTGGCAGAATAGAAATAGACTTCATTGATTACTTTTTATGACGTATTCATTAACATGTGGGGTGGAAAAGTAACATCCAATGGAAAATCAATGGGAATTGAGCACTGAGGCCCCCTTTAAAATATACTTAATACAAGCATCTGAAAAATCACAGACTAAAAGCAGAACAGTCTGTGTTTGTGTTTGTCTGTAACTTAACATATGTTGCTAATAAGATATGTAACTGATATTCAATAATTTGGTTCATTACATCAACATACGTGCTGGTATATCCCT
Source organism: Aptenodytes forsteri (assembly GCF_000699145.1). NCBI lineage: Eukaryota > Metazoa > Chordata > Aves > Sphenisciformes > Spheniscidae > Aptenodytes > Aptenodytes forsteri. The sequence goes on from NW_008795035.1 coordinate 5,078,288, forward strand.
ATTTCCAGAACGATTTCTGTATTTTACATTAAAGAATGACTAAATTAAGTGCTAGGCTTTCTAAGTATATTCAGCGTAAAAAAAACTTATGCAGCTGATGAACTTAGTAGTCAGTTAATGAGGGACTTGATAGCATTCAGTGCCAGCGACTGTAAGATCAGACAGCAGCTAAGCAAAAATATTTTGGTTGCATTTCTAGAAGGCCTAAATTATGCTCTTGGCATCAAAATTCTTTCTTAGGTCTAACCCAGTGTTTTGCTCAATCAGGATTATATGGGTTAGTTTGTACTCTTATGCACTATTATTATTGTTAAATACATGCACTCAGGCAGAGCCTTCCACTGTTGAGCAGGAACCTGTTCTGTTTCTTCTCCCACAAACAGCTGGAATTAAATATGTTTTTGAGAGAGAGAATATGCTGTTTGCTTAGGGGTTTTTTTAGGACCACAGAAACATTGTCCACTTCATGTACAGCAAAAGCATTGACACAAATTTCTGCTTCAGAGACCTTATTTGCAGGAGAACGAATAATAATACTAAGGGCTTTTTGGACATGTTTTGTATTCTACAGCTGAAATATGACCGCGTGAAAAACAGCTGCAGAGTTTACCAAATGATACGGTGAACTCGATTCTGTTTTCACACCAGTTCTAAGCTGATTTCAACTTCCTTGGAATTGTTCACAGTAATATGCGGAGCAGAATCAAGCTTAATGCATCACCCAAGGTAAGTATCTTTCTTTTAAATAAACTAATCTTACTCAAATTCATTTGTATATTGGCAAACTCCATTGCACGTTTCTCAAAACAAGATACTGAAAGCTAACATAATGGTTGAAAACAACTCAGAATAAAGTACCAAACCTTGAAATACAAAAAGTATTTCGACCCACAGGGTCCACACTCTCGACTGCGCTAACTCCACGAGGGGCTTGCACTGATTTGGCCGAATACATGGATATTTCATCCAGATTAATTGCCAGAGTCAGACTGCCGCACGCTCCAGGGTAATTCTCCGCTGAGGATTTGTTGTCTGGGTTCAAAAGCATCACGGTGTCTCCAAAATGAAGAAATCCATCCTTAGATACCGACAGCTGTATCTAAATTAAAATATACATAAATTTTAGCAGAATTATCTGAACCTAATATCAGAAGTCTTTTAGCATATAAAATGCTAATCCATAGCATTCTTAATGCATAAAAGAACACTGATAACGGCTATGCCATTCTATGTGGAGTCATAGAGGATTGGCATAACCTTCTTAAAAAATTACCTTCTTTAAAAGATTATCTTGAAGTTTGTTTATTTTCTGTATTAAAAGTTCTCCTCGTTCTCTTTTGCGCATAAAATCCCTCAGCCGGACCTGCTCGCAAAGGAGAGAGTGGGCAGACATGTTATCCAGCACTCACAGTCTCGGGTTTAAACGGAATTTAAAGAATCGGGGGGAAACACCGTGAGGTGAAGAGGCAGGCGAGGGGCCCCCGGGGGCAGCGGGG